>NW_026614286.1:0-133299 GCF_026230105.1 Diorhabda sublineata | reverse complement strand
TAACTCAAAAATTAGCCTTGAAAACTCAAAAATTAGCTATAAAAATTCCAAAGATTAGCTGTGAAACTGATAAATTTTTGGGTTTTATAGCTACTTTTTGGGTTTTTATAGCTAATTTTCGGGTTTTTATAGCAATTTTTGGGTTTTTTATGGCTAATTTTTGAGTTTTTTCTAACTAATGTCTAAGTTTTCTAGCTAATTGTTGGGTTTTTTATGGCCCATTTTTCGGGTATTTCTATCTAATTTTTGAGTTTTATGGCTATTTCTTGGGTTTTATAGTTTTTTGTAGCTAGGAAAAACTCTAAAAATTAGCTAGAAAAACTCAGAAATCAGCTATAAAAACCCAAAAAATTTGTTGAAAAAAACTCAACAATTAGCAATAAAAAAGCCAAAAATTAGCCATAAAAACCCATATATTAGCTAAAGAAACTCAAAAATTAACTAGAAAATCTCAGAAATCAGCTGAAAAAAGCTCAAGAAGTAAAAAATAAAAACTCAAAAAATTGGCCACAAAAAACCAAAAATTAGCCATAAAAAACCCAAAAAATTAGCTATAAAACCCAAAAAAACAGCTAGAAAACTAAATTATTAGCTAGAAAAAACTCAAACATTAGCTTGAAAAAACTCAAAAATTAGTAATGAAAACCCAAAAAATTAGCTATAAAATTGCAAAGATTAGCTATGAAACCCAATAATTTTTGGGTTTTATAGCTATTTTCTGGGTTTTTATAGCTAATTTTTTGGGTTTTTTCTAGCAATTTTTGGGTTTTTATTGGTTAATTTTTGAGTTTTCCTAACTAATGTCTAAGTTTTCTAGCTATCTTTTGGGTTTTCCATGGCTTATTTTTTTGTGTTTTTTCTATCTAAGTTTTGGGTTTTCTAGCTAATTTTTGAGTTTTTTCTGGCTGATTTTTGGGTTTTAATGGCTATTTTTCGAGTAATTCTACCTAATTTTTAGGTTTTCTAGCAATTTTTGTGTTTTTTATACCTTATTACTTGTTGTTTTAGCAAATTTTTGGATTTTATGGCTAAATTTTGAGTTTTTCTAGCTGATTTATGAGTTTTGTTTCTAATTTTTTGAGTTTTCCCCAGCTAATTTTTGGGTTTTATAGCTATTCTTTGAGTTTTTATTGTTTTTATAGCTAGAATAAACTCTGAAATTAGCTAGAAAAACTCAGAAATTAGTCAAAAAAACCCAGAAATTGTTAAAAAAAATCCAACAATTAGCTATAAAAACTCAAAAAATAGTCATAAAACCCAAAAATTAGCTGGAAAAACTCAAAAATTCGCCACAAAAACCCAAAAAGTAGCCATAAAAATCCAAAAATTAGCTACAAAAACCCAAAAATTTGCCAGAACCTCGGACATTAGCCATAAAAACTCAGAAATTAGCTCAAAAATCCAAAAATTAGCAAGAAACTCGAATATTAGCCATAAAAACTCAGGAGTTAGCCAAAAAAACCCAACAATTAGCTAGAAGAACTCAGAAATTAGCCATAAAAACCCAAAAGTTAGCCATAAAACCCAAAAACTAGCCAGAAGAACTCGAAAATTAGCCATAAAAACTCAGAAATTAGCCATAAAAACCCAAAAATTACCTATAAAACCCTCAAATTAGCTGGAGAAACTTAAAAATTAGCCATAAAAACTCAAAAATTAGCTATCAAACCCACAAATCAGCTAGAAAAACTCAAAAATTAGCCATAAAAACTCAAAAATTAGCTATAAACCCAAAATTTAGCAAGAAAAACTCGAAAATCAGTTAGAAAAACTCAGAAATTAGCCACAAAAACCCAACAGTCAGCTAGAAAAACTCAGAAATTAGTCACAAAACCCAAAAATTGTTAGGAAAACCCAAAAATTAGCTATAAAAACTCAAAAAGTAGCTATAAAACTCATAAATTAGCTATAAAAACCCAAAAATTAGCATTACAACCCAAAAATTAGCCATAAAAACCCAAAAATTAGCCATAAAAACCCATAAATCAGCCGGGAAACTCAAACATTAGCTAGAAAAACTCAGAAATTATTTAGAAAAACTCGAAAATTAGCCATGAAAACCCAAAAATTAGCTATAAAATTCCAAAGATTAGCTATGAAACCCATGAATGTTTGGTTTTATAGCTATTTTTTGAGTTTTTATAGCTAATTTTTGGGTTTTTCTAGCAATTTCTGGGTTTTTATGGCTGATTTTTGAGTTCTTCTAGCTAATGTTTAAGTTTTCTAGCTAACTTTTGGGTTTTTATGGCTCATTTTTTGGGGTTTTCTAGCTAACTTTTGGGTTTTATAACTATTTTCTGGGTTTTTATAACTAATTTTTGGGTTTTTCCAGCAATTTTTGGGTTTTTATTGCTAATTTTTGTGTTTTTCTAACTAATGTTTGAGTTTTCTAGATAATTTTTGGGTTTTCATGGCTTATTTTTTTGGGTTTTTCTATCTAATTTTTGAGTTTTCTAGCTAATTTTTAGTTTTTCTGGCTAATTTTTGGGTTTTAATGGCTATTTTTCGAGTATTTCTACCTAATTTTTAAGTTTTCTAGCAATTTTTGTATTTTTATACCTTATTTATGATTGTTTTAGCAAATTTTTGGATTTTATGGCTAAATTTTGAGTTTTCCCAGCTAATTTTTGGGTTTTATAGCTATTCTTTGAGTTTTTATAGTTTTTATAGCTAGAATAAACTCTGAAATTAGCTAGAAAAACTCAAAAAATAGCTATAAAAGCCAAAAATTAGCTAGAAAAACCCAAAAATTAGCTGGAAAAACTCAAAAATTCGCCATCAAAACTCAAAAATTAGCCACAAAAACCCAAAAATTAGCCATAAAAACCCAAAAATTAGCTAAAAAAACCCAAAAATTAGCCAGAACCTCGGAAATTAGCCATAAAAACTCAGAAATTAGCTCAAAAACCCAAAAATTAGCAAGAAACTCGGAAATTAGCCATAAAAACTCAGAAATTAGCCATAAAAACCCAAAAATTAGCTATAAAACCCAAAATTAGCCATAAAAACCCAAAAATTAGCTATAAAACCCACAAATCAGCTAGAAAAACCGAAAAATTAGCCAGAAAAACTCAAAAATTAGCTAGAAAACCCAAAAATTAGATAGAAAAACTCGAAAATTGGACATAAAAACTCAAAAATTAGCCACAAAAACCCAAAAATTAGCTATGAAATTCCAAAGATTAGCTATGAAACCCATAAATTTTTGGGTTTTATAGCTATTTTTTGAGGTTTTATAGCTAAATTTTGGGTTTTTCTAGCAATTTTTGGGTTTTTATGGCTAATTTTTGAGTTCTTCTAGCTAATGTTCAAGTTTTCTAGCTAATTTTTGGGTTTTTATGGCTTATTACTTGGGTTTTTCTAGCTAATTTTTGGATTTTATAGCTATTCTTTGAGTTTTTATAGTTTTTATAGCTAGAATAAACTCTAAAATTAGATAGAAAAACTCAGAAATTAGTCACAAAATCCAAAAATTGTTAGAAAAATCCAAAAATTAGCTATAAAAACTCAAAGAATAGCTATAAAACTCAAAAATTAACTAGAAAAACCCGAAAATTAGACAGATCCTCGGAAATTAGCCATAAAAACTCAAAAATTAGCTCAAAAACCCAAAAACTAGCAAGAAACTCGGAAATTAGCCATAAAAACTCAGAAATTAGCCATAAAAACCCAAAAATTAGCTATAAAACCAAAAATTAGCCATAAAAACCCAAAAATTAGCTATAAAACCCACAAATCAGCTAGAAAAACCGAAAAACTCAAAAATTAGCTAGAAATCCCAAAAATTAGATAGAAAAACTCGAAAATTGGACATAAAAACTCAAAAATTAGCCACAAAAACCCAAAAATTAGCTATGAAATTCCAAAGATTAGCTATGAAACCCATAAATTTTTGGGTTTTATAGCTATTTTTTGAGGTTTTATAGCTAAATTTTGGGTTTTTCTAGCAATTTTTGGGTTTTTATGGCTAATTTTTGAGTTCTTCTAGCCAATGTTCAAGTTTTCTAGCTAATTTTTGGGTTTTTTTGGCTTATTACTTGGGTTTTTCTAGCTAATTTTTGGATTTTATAGCTATTCTTTGAGTTTTTATAGTTTTTATAGCTAGAATAAACTCTGAAATTAGCTAGAAAAACTCAGAAATTAGTCACAAAATCCAAAAATTGTTAGAAAAATCCAAAAATTAGCTATAAAAACTCAAAGAATAGCTATAAAACTCAAAAATTAACTAGAAAAACCCGAAAATTAGACAGATCCTCGGAAATTAGCCATAAAAACTCAGAAATTAGCTCAAAAACCCAAAAATTAGCCAGAACCTCGAAAATTAGCCATAAAAACTCAGAAATTAGCCAAAAAACCCAACAATTAGCTAGAAAAACTCAGAAATTAGCCACAGAACCCAGAAATTAGCCATAAAAAATCAGATAGAAAAATCCGCAAAATAAGCCATAAAAACCCAAAAATTAGCTAGAAAAACCCAAAAATCAGCCGAGAAACTCAAACATTATCTAGAAAAACTCAGAAATTAACTAGAAAAACTCGAAAATTAGCCATGGAAACCCAAAAATTAGCTATAAAATTCCAAAGATTAGCTATGAAACTCATAAATTTTTGGGTTTTATAGCTATTTTTTGAGTTTTTATATCTAATTTTTGGGTTTCTCTAGCAATTTTTGGGTTTTTATGGCTAATTTTTGAGTTCTTCTAGCTAATGTTTAAGTTTTCTAGCTAATTTTTGGGTTTTTATGGCTCATTTTTCGGGTTTTTCTAGCTAATTTTTGAGTTTTATGGCTATTTCTTGGGTTTTTATAGTTTTTATAACTAGGAAAACTCTAATAATTAGCTAGAAGAACTCAGAAATTAGCCACAAAAACCCATAAATTGGCTAGAAAAACTCAAAATTTAGCCATAAAACCCCAACTTTAGCTAGAAAAACTCAAGAATCAGGTAGAAAAACTTGGAAATTAGCCACATAAACCCAAAAATTGCTGGAAAATCCCATCAATTAGCTATAAAAACCAAAAAATTGCTAGAAAACAGAAAAATTAGCTTGAAAAACCCAGAAATTGGCCATAAAAACCCAAAAATTAGCCAGAAAAACTCAAAAATTAGCCACAAAAACTCAAAAATTGCTAGAAAACCCAAAAATCAGATAGAAAAATCCAAAAAAATAAGCCATAAAAACCCAAAAATTAGCTAGAAAAACTCAGAAATTAGCCACAAAACCCAAAAATTGGTATAAAAACATAAAAATTAGCTATAAAAGCTCATAAAATAGCTATAAAACCCAAAAATTTGCTAGAAAAACCCAAAAATTAGCCATAGAAACCCAAAAATTAGCCATAAAAACCCAAAAATTAGCCATAAAATCCCAAAAATTAGTTAGAACACTCAAACATTAGCTAGAAAAACTCAAAAATTAGCCTTGAAAACTCAAAAATTAGCTATAAAATTCCAAAGATTAGCTATGAAACTGATAAATTTTTGGGTTTTATAGCAATTTTTGGGTTTTTATGGCTAATTTTTGAGTTTTTCTAACTAATGTCTAAGTTTTCTAGCTAATTTTTGGGTTTTTATGGCCCATTTTTCGGGTATTTCTATCTAATTTTTGAGTTTTATGACTATTTCTTGGGTTTTATAGTTTTTATAGCTAGGAAAACTCTAAAAATTAGCTAGAAAAACTCAGAAATCAGCTATAAAACCCAAAAATTTGTTGAAAAAACTCAACAATTAGCAATAAAAACCCAAAAATTAGCCATAAAACCCATAAATTAGCTAAAGAAACTCAAAAATTAACTAGAAAATCCCAGAAATCAGCTGAAAAAGCTCAAAAAGTAAAAATAAAAACTCAAAAATTGTCACAAAAACCAAAAATTAGCCATAAAAACCAAAAAATTAGCCATAAAAACCCATAAATCAGCCGGGAAACTCAAACATTAGCTAGAAAAACTCAGAAATTATTTAGAAAAACTCGAAAATTAGCCATGAAAACCCAAAAATTAGCTATAAAATTCCAAAGATTAGCTATGAAACCCATGAATGTTTGGTTTTATAGCTATTTTTTGAGTTTTTATAGCTAATTTTTGGGTTTTTCTAGCAATTTTTGGGTTTTTATGGCTGATTTTTGAGTTCTTCTAGCTAATTTTTAGTTTTTCTGGCTAATTTTTGGGTTTTAATGGCTATTTTTCGAGTATTTCTACCTAATTTTTAAGTTTTCTAGCAATTTTTGTGTTTTTATACCTTATTTATGATTTTTTTAGCAAATTTTTGGATTTTATGGCTAAATTTTGAGTTTTCCCAGCTAATTTTTGGGTTTTATAGCTATTCTTTGAGTTTTTATAGTTTTTATAGCTAGAATAAACTCTGAAATTAGCTAGAAAAACTCAGAAATTAGTCACAAAACCCAGAAATTGTTGGAAAAATCCAAAAATTAGCTATAAAAACTCAAAAAATAGCTATAAAACCCAAAAATTAGCTAGAAAAACCCAAAAATTAGCTGGAAAAACTCAAAAATTCGCCATCAAAACTCAAAAATTAGCCACAGAAACCCAAAAATTAGCAATAAAAACCCAAAAATTAGCTAAAAAAACCCAAAAATTAGCCAGAACCTCGGAAATTAGCCATAAAAACTCAGAAATTAGCTCAAAAACCCAAAAATTAGCAAGAAACTCGGAAATTAGCCATAAAAACTCAGAAATTAGCCATAAAAACCCAAAAATTAGCTATAAAACCCAAAATTAGCCATAAAAACCCAAAAATTAGCTATAAAACCCACAAATCAGCTAGAAAAACCGAAAAATTAGCCAGAAAAACTCAAAAATTAGCTGGAAAACCCAAAAATTAGATAGAAAAACTCGAAAATTGGACATAAAAACTCAAAAATTAGCCACAAAAACCCAAAAATTAGCTATGAAATTCCAAAGATTAGCTATGAAACCCATAAATTTTTGGGTTTTATAGCTATTTTTTGAGGTTTTATAGCTAAATTTTGGGTTTTTCTAGCAATTTTTGGGTTTTTATGGCTAATTTTTGAGTTCTTCTAGCTAATGTTCAAGTTTTCTAGCTAATTTTTGGGTTTTTATGGCTTATTACTTGGGTTTTTCTAGCTAATTTTTGGATTTTATAGCTATTCTTTGAGTTTTTATAGTTTTTATAGCTAGAATAAACTCTAAAATTAGATAGAAAAACTCAGAAATTAGTCACAAAATCCAAAAATTGTTAGAAAAATCCAAAAATTAGCTATAAAAACTCAAAGAATAGCTATAAAACTCAAAAATTAACTAGAAAAACCCGAAAATTAGACAGATCCTCGGAAATTAGCCATAAAAACTCAGAAATTAGCTCAAAAACCCAAAAATTAGCCAGAACCTCGAAAATTAGCCATAAAAACTCAGAAATTAGCCAAAAAAACCCAACAATTAGCTAGAAAAACTCAGAAATTAGCCACAGAACCCAGAAATTAGCCATAAAAAATCAGATAGAAAAATCCGCAAAATAAGCCATAAAAACCCAAAAATTAGCTAGAAAAACCCAAAAATCAGCCGAGAAACTCAAACATTATCTAGAAAAACTCAGAAATTAACTAGAAAAACTCGAAAATTAGCCATGGAAACCCAAAAATTAGCTATAAAATTCCAAAAATTAGCTATGAAACTCATAAATTTTTGGGTTTTATAGCTATTTTTTAAGTTTTTATATCTAATTTTTGGGTTTCTCTAGCAATTTTTGGGTTTTTATGGCTAATTTTTGAGTTCTTCTAGCTAATGTTTAAGTTTTCTAGCTAATTTTTGGGTTTTTATGGCTCATTTTTCGGGTTTTTCTAGCTAATTTTTGAGTTTTATGGCTATTTCTTGGGTTTTTATAGTTTTTATAACTAGGAAAACTCTAATAATTAGCTAGAAGAACTCAGAAATTAGCCACAAAAACCCATAAATTGGCTAGAAAAACTCAAAATTTAGCAATAAAACCCGAACTTTAGCTAGAAAAACTCAAGAATCAGGAAGAAAAACTTGGAAATTAGCCACATAAACCCAAAAATTGCTGGAAAATCCCATCAATTAGCTATAAAAATCCAAAAATTGCTAGAAAACAAAAAAATTAGCTTGAAAAACCCAGAAATTGGCCATAAAAACCCAAAAATTAGCCAGAAAAACTCAAAAATTAGTCACAAAAACTCAAAAATTGCTAGAAAACCCAAAAATCAGATAGAAAAGTCCAAAAAAATAAGCCATAAAAACCCAAAAATTAGCTAGAAAAACTCAGATATTAGCCACAAAACCCAAAAATTGGTATAAAAACCTAAAAATTAGCTATAAAAGCTCATAAAATAGCTGTAAAACCCAAAAATTTGCTAGAAAAACCCAAAAATTAGCCATAGAAACCCGAAAATTAGCCATAAAAACCCAAAAATTAGCCATAAAATCCCAAAAATTAGTTAGAACACTCAAACATTAGCTAGAAAAACTCAAAAATTAGCCTTGAAAACTCAAAAATTAGCTATAAAATTCCAAAGATTAGCTATGAAACTGATAAATTTTTGGGTTTTATAGCTACTTTTTGGGTTTTTATAGCTAATTTTTGGGTTTTTATAGCAATTTTTGGGTTTTTATGGCTAATTTTTGAGTTTTTCTAACTAATGTCTAAGTTTTCTAGCTAATTTTTGGGTTTTTATGGCCTATTTTTCGGGTATTTCTATCTAATTTTTGAGTTTTATGGCTATTTCTTGGGTTTTATAGTTTTTATAGCTAGGAAAACTCTGAAAACTAGCTAGAAAAACTCAGAAATCAGCTATAAAACCCAAAAATTTGTTGAAAAAACTCAACAATTAGCAATAAAAACCCAAAAATTAGCCATAAAACCCATAAATTAGCTAAAGAAACTCAAAAATTAACTAGAAAAACTCAGAAATCAGCTGAAAAAGCTCAAAAAGTAAAAATAAAAACTCAAAAATTGGCCACAAAAACCAAAAATTAGCCATAAAAACCCAAAAATTAGCTATAAAACCCAAAAAACAGCTAGAAAACTGAATTATTAGCTGGAAAAACTCAAACATTAGCTAGAAAAACTCAAAAATTAGTAATGAAAACCCAAAAATTAGCTATAAAATTGCAAAGATTATCTATGAAACCCAATAATTTTTGGGTTTTATAGTTAATTTCTGGGTTTTTATAGCTAATTTTTGGGTTTTCCTAGCAATTTTTGGGTTTTTATGGTTAATTTTTGAGTTTTCCTGACTAATGTCTAAGTTTTCTAGCTATCTTTTGGGTTTCCATGGCTTATTTTTTGTGTTTTTCTATCTAAGTTTTGGGTTTTCTAGCTAATTTTTCAGTTTTCATGGCTAATTTTCGAGTTATTCTACCTAATTTTTAGGTTTACTAGCAATTTTTGGGTTTTCATAGCTAATGTTTGGGTTTTTCTAAAAATTTTTTGGATTTTATGGCTAAATTTTGAGTTTTTCTAGCTAATTTTTGAATTCTTCTGCCTAATTTTTGGGTTTTATAGCTATTCTTTGAGTTTTTATAGTTTTTATAGCTGGAAAAACTCTGAAAATTAGCTAGAAAAACCCAAAAAAATTAGCCATAAAACCCAAATATCAGCCATAAAACCCAAAAATTAGCTACAAAAACTCGGAAATTAGCTAGAAAAACTCAAAAATAAGCCATAAAAACTCAAAAATTAGCTATAAACCCAAAATTTAGCAAGAAAAACTCGAAAATTAGTTAGAAAACCTCAGAAATTAGCCACAAAAACCCAACAGTCAGCTAGAAAAACTCAGAAATTAGTCACAAAGCCCAAAAATTGTTAGAAAAACCCAAAAATTAGCTATAAAAACTCAAAAAGTAGCATTACAACCCAAAAATTAGCTAGAAAACCTCAAAAATTAGCTGGAGAAACTCATAAATTAGGTGAAGAAAATCAGAAATTAGCTAGAAAAACTCAAAAATTAGCCACAAAAACCCATAAATTGGCTAGAAAAGCTCAAAATTTAGCCATAAAACCCAAAAATTAGCTACAAAAACTCAGAAATTAGCTAGAAAAACTCAGAAATTAGCTAGAAAAACTCAGAAATTAGCCACATAAACCAATAAATTGTTAGAGAAACCCAAAAATTAGCTTTAAGAACTCAAAAATTGGCTATAAAACCCAAAAATTAGCCAGAAAAACAAACAAAAATTAGCAAGAAACTCGGAAATTAGCCATAAAAACTCAGAAATTAGCAATAAAACTAAAAAACTAGCCAGAAGAACTCGAAAATTAGCCATATATACTCAGAAATCAGCCATAAAAACCCAAAAATTAGCTATAAAACCCAAAATTAGCCATAAAAACCCAAAAATTAGCTATGAAACCCACAAATCAGCTAGAAAAACCGAAAAATTAGCCAGAAAAACTCAAAAATTAGCTAGAAAACCCAAAAATTAGATAGAAAAACTCGAAAATTGGCCATAAAAACCCAAAAATTAGCTATGAAATTCCAAAGATTAGCTATGAAACCCATAAATTTTTGGGTTTTATAGCTATTTTTTGAGGTTTTATAGCTAAATTTTGGGTTTTTCTAGCAATTTTTGGATTTTATAGCTATTTTTTGAGTTTTTATAGTTTTTATAGCTAGAATAAACTCTAAAATTAGATAGAAAAACTCAGAAATTAGTCACAAAATTCAAAAATTGTTAGAAAAATCCAAAAATTAGCTATAAAAACTCAAAGAATAGCTATAAAACTCAAAAATTAACTAAAAAAACCCGAAAATTAGACAGATCCTCGGAAATTAGCCATAAAAACTCAGAAATTAGCTCAAAAACCCAAAAATTAGCCAGAACCTCGAAAATTAGCCATAAGAACTCAGAAATTAGCCAAAAAAACCCAACAATTAGCTAGAAAAACTCAGAAATTAGCCACAGAACCCAGAAACTAGCCATAAAAAATCAGATAGAAAAATCCGCAAAATAAGCCATAAAAACCCAAAAATTAGCTAGAAAAACCCAAAAATCAGCCGAGAAACTCAAACATTATCTAGAAAAACTCAGAAATTAACTAGAAAAACTCGAAAATTAGCCATGAAAACCCAAAAATTAGCTATAAAATTCCAACGATTAGCTATGAAACCCATAAATTTTTGGGTTTTATAGCTATTTTTTGAGTTTTTATATCTAATTTTTGGGTTTCTCTAGCAATTTTTGGGTTTTTATGGCTAATTTTTGAGTTCTTCTAGCTAATGTTTAAGTTTTCTAGCTAATGTTTGGGTTTTTATGGCTCATTTTTCGGGTTTTTCTAGATAATTTTTGAGTTTTATGGCTATTTCTTGGGTTTTTATAGTTTTTATAACTAGGAAAACTCTAATAATTAGCTAGAAGAACTCAGAAATTAGCCACAAAAACCCATAAATTGGCTAGAAAAACTCAAAATTTAGACATAAAACCCGAACTTTAGCTAGAAATACTCAAGAATCGGGTAGAAAAACTTGGAAATTAGCCACATAAACCCAAAAATTGCTGGAAAATCCCATCAATTAGCTATAAAAACCCAAAAATTGCTAGAAAACAGAAAAATTAGCTTGAAAAACCCAGAAATTGGCCATAAAAACCCAAAAATTAACCAGAAAAACTCAAAAATTAGCCACAAAAACCCAAAAATTGCTGGAAAACTCAAAAATCAGATAGAAAAATCCAAAAAAATAAGCCATAAAAACCCAAAAATTAGCTAGAAAAACTCAGAAATTAGCCACAAAACCCAAAAATTGGTATAAAAACCTAAAAATTAGCTGTAAAAGCTCATAAAATAGCTATAAAACCCAAAAATTTGCTAGAAAAACCCAAAAATTAGCCATAGGAACCCAAAAATTAGCCATAAAAACCCAAAAATTAGCCATAAAATCCCAAAAATTAGTTAAAACACTCAAACATTAGCTAGAAAAACTCAAAAATTAGCCTTGAAAACTCAAAAATTAGCTATAAAATTCCAAAGATTAGCTATGAAACTCATAAATTTTTGGGTTTTATAGCTACTTTTTGGGTTTTTATAGCTAAGTTTTGGGTTTTCATAGCAATTTTTGGGTTTTTATGGCTAATTTTTGAGTTTTTCTAACTAATGTCTAAGTTTTCTAGCTAATTTTTGGGTTTTTATGGCCCATTTTTCGGGTATTTCTATCTAATTTTTGAGTTTTATGGCTATTTCTTGAGTTTTTATAGTTTTCATAACTAGGAAAACTCTAAAAATTAGCTGGAAAAACTCAGAAATTAGCTATAAAACCCAAAAATTTGTTGAAAAAACTCAACAATTAGCAATAAAAACCAAAAAATTAGCCATAAAACCCATAAATTAGCTAAAGAAACTCAAAAATTAACTAGAAAAACTCAGAAATCAGCTGAAAAAGCTCAAAAATAAAAACTCAAAAATTGGCCACAGAAACCAAAAATTATTTTTTGGGTTTTTCTATCTAAGTTTTGCCATAAAACCCATAAATTAGCTAAAGAAACCCAAAAATTAGCTAGAAAAACTCAGAAATCAGCTGAAAAAGCTCAAAAATTAGAAATGAAGACTCAAAAATTAGCCATAAAAACCCAAAAATTAGCTATAAAACCCAAAAAACAGCTAGAAAACTGAATTATTAGCTAGAAAAACTCAAACATTAGCTAGAAAAACTCAAAAATTAGTAATAAAAACCCAAAAATTAGCTATAAAATTGCAAAGATTAGCTATGAAACCCAATAATTTTTGGGTTTTATAGCTATATTCTGGGTTTTTATAGCTAATTTTTGGGTTTTTCTAGCAATTTTTGGGTTTTTATGGTTAATTTTTGAGTTTTCCTTACTAATGTCTAAGTTTTCTAGCTATCTTTTGGGTTTCCATGGCTTATTTTTTGGGTTTTTCTATCTAAGTTTTGGGTTTTCTAGCTAATTTTTGAGTTTTTCTGGCTAATTTTTGGGTTTATATGGCTAATTTTCGAGTTATTCTACCTAATTTTTGGGTTTACTAGCAATTTTTGGGTTTTCATAGCTAATGTTTGGGTTTTTCTAAATAATTTTTGGATTTTATGGCTAAATTTTGAGTTTTTCTAGCTAATTTTTGAATTCTTCTGCCTAATTTTTGGGTTTTCTAGCTATTCATTGAGTTTTTATAGTTTTTATAGCTGGAAAAACTCTGAAAATTAGCTAGAAAAACTCAGAAATTAGCCTCAAAAACCCAAAAATTGCTAGAACTCGAAAATTAGCTAGAAAAACCCAAAAAAATTAGTCATAAAACCCAAATATCAGCCATAAAACCCAAAAATTAGCTACAAAAACTCGGAAATTAGCTAGAAAAACTCAAAAATAAGCCATAAAAACTCAAAAATTAGCTATAAACCCAAAATTTAGCAAGAAAAACTCGAAAATTAGTTAGAAAAACTCAGAAATTAGCCACAAAAACCCAACAGTCAGCTGGAAAAACTCAGAAATTAGTCACAAAGCCCAAAAATTGTTAGAAAAACCCAAAAATTAGCTATAAAAACTCAAAAAGTAGCTATAAAACTCATAAATTAGCTATAAAAACCCAAAAGTTAGCATTACAACCCAAAAATTAGCTAGAAAACCTCACAAATTAGCTGGAGAAACTCATAAATTAGGTAAAGAAACTCAGAAATTAGCTAGAAAAACTCAGAAATTAGCTAGAAAAACTCAGAAATTAGCCACATAAACCAATAAATTGTTAGAAAAACCCACAAAAATTAGCTTTAAGAACTCAAAAATTGGCTATAAAACCCAAAAATTAGCCAGAAAAACAAACAAAAATTAGCAAGAAACTCGGAAATTAGCCATAAAAACACAGAAATTAGCAATAAATCTAAAAAACTAGCCAGAAGAACTCGAAAATTAGCCATAAAAACTCAGAAATTAGCCATAAAAACCCAAAAATTAGCTATAAAACCCAAAATTAGCCATAAAAACCCAAAAATTAGCTATAAAACCCACAAATCAGCTAGAAAAACCGAAAAATTAGCCAGAAAAACTCAAAAATTAGCTAGAAAACCCAAAAATTAGATAGAAAAACTCGAAAATTGGACATAAAAACTCAAAAATTAGCCACAAAAACCCAAAAATTAGCTATGAAATTCCAAAGATTAGCTATGAAACCCATAAATTTTTGGGTTTTATAGCTATTTTTTGAGGTTTTATAGCTAAATTTTGGGTTTTTCTAGCAATTTTTGGGTTTTTATGGCTAATTTTTGAGTTCTTCTAGCTAATGTTCAAGTTTTCTAGCTAATTTTTGGGTTGAGTTTTTATAATTTTTATAGCTAGAATAAACTCTAAAATTAGATAGAAAAACTCAGAAATTAGTCACAAAATCCAAAAATTGTTAGAAAAATCCAAAAATTAGCTATAAAAACTCAAAGAATAGCTATAAAACTCAAAAATTAACTAGAAAAACTCGAAAATTAGACAGATCCTCGAAAATTAGCCATAAAAACTCAGAAATTAGCCAAAAAACCCAACAATTAGCTAGAAAAACTCAGAAATCAGCCACAGAACCCAGAAATTAGCCATAAAAAATCAGATAGAAAAATCCGCAAAATAAGCCATAAAAACCCAAAAATTAGCTAGAAAAACCCAAAAATCAGCCGAGAAACTCAAACATTATCTAGAAAAACTCAGAAATTAACTAGAAAAACTCGAAAATTAGCCATGAAAACCCAAAAATTAGCTATAAAATTCCAAAGATTAGCTATGAAACTCATAAATTTTTGGGTTTTATAGATATTTTTTGAGTTTTTATATCTAATTTTTGGGTTTCTCTAGCAATTTTTGGGTTTTTATGGCTAATTTTTGAGTTCTTCTAGCTAATGTTTAAGTTTTATAGTTAATTTTTGGGTTTTTATGGCTCATTTTTCGGGTTTTTCTAGCTAATTTTTGAGTTTTATGGCTATTTCTTGGGTTTTTATAGTTTTTATAACTAGGAAAACTCTAATAATTAGCTAGAAGAACTCAGAAACTAGCCACAAAAACCCATAAATTGGCTAGAAAAACTCAAAATTTAGCCATAAAACCCGAACTTTAGCTAGAAAAACTCAAAAATCAGGTAGAAAAACTTGGAAATTAGCCACATAAACCCAAAAATTGCTGGAAAATCCCATCAATTAGCTATAAAAATCCAAAAATTGCTAGAAAACAGAAAAATTAGCTTGAAAAACCCAGAAATTGGCCATGAAAACCCAAAAATTAGCCAGAAAAACTCAAAAATTAGCCACAAAAACCCAAAAATTAGCCATAGAAACCCAAAACTTAGCCATAAAAACCCAAAAATTAGCCATAAAATCCCAAAAATTAGTTAGAACACTCAAACATTAGCTAGAAAAACTCAAAAATTAGCCTTGAAAACTCAAAAATTAGCTATAAAATTCCAAAGATTAGCTATGAAACTCATAAATTTTTGAGTTTTATAGCTACTTTTTGGGTTTTTATAGCTAATTTTTGGGTTTTTATAGCAATTTTTGTGTTTTTATGGCTAATTTTTGAGTTTTTCTAACTAATGTCTAAGTTTTCTAGCTAATTTTTGGGTTTTTATGGCCCATTTTTCGGGTATTTCTATCTAATTTTTGAGTTTTATGGCTATTTCTTGGGTTTTTATAGTTTTTATAAGTAGGAAAACTCTGAAAATTAGCTAGAAAAACTCAGAAATTAGCTATAAAACCCAAAAATTTGTTGAAAAAACTCAACAATTAGCAATAAAAAGCCAAAAATTAGCCATAAAACCCATAAATTAGGTAAAGAAACTCAAAAATTAACTAGAAAAACTCAAAAATCAGCTGAAAAAGCTCAAAAATTAAAAATAAGAACTCAAAAATTGGCCACAAAAACCAAAAATTATTTTTTGGGTTTTCCTAAGTTTTGCCATAAAACCCATAAATTAGCTAAAGAAACCCAAAAATTAGCTAGAAAAACTCAGAAATCAGCTGAAAAAGCTCAAAAATTAGAAATGAAGACTCAAAAATTAGCCATAAAAACCCAAAAATTAGCTATAAAACCCAAAAAACAGCTAGAAAACTGAATTATTAGCTAGAAAAACTCAAACATTAGCTAGAAAAACTCAAAAATTAGTAATGAAAACCCAAAAATTAGCTATAAAATTCCAAAGATTAGACATAAAAACCCAAAAATTAGCTATAAAACCCAAAATTAGCCATAAAAACCCAAAAATTAGCTATAAAACCCACAAATCAGCTAGAAAAACCGAAAAATTAGCCAGAAAAACTCAAAAATTAGCTAGAAAACCCAAAAATTAGATAGAAAAACTCGAAAATTGGCCATAAAAACTCAAAAATTAGCCATAAAAACCCAAAAATTAGCTATGAAATTCCAAAGATTAGCTATGAAACCCATAAATTTTTGGGTTTTATAGCTATTTTTTGAGGTTTTATAGCTAAATTTTGGGTTTTTCTAGCAATTTTTGGGTTTTTATGGCTAATTTTTGAGTTCTTCTAGCTAATGTTCAAGTTTTCTAGCTAATTTTTGGATTTTTATGGCTTATTATTTGGGTTTTTCTAGCTAATTTTTGGATTTTATAGCTATTCTTTGAGTTTTTATAGTTTTTATAGCTAGAATAAACTCTAAAATTAGATAGAAAAACTCAGAAATTAGTCACAAAATCCAAAAATTGTTAGAAAAATCCAAAAATTAGCTATAAAAACTCAAAGAATAGCTATAAATCTCAAAAATTAACTAGAAAAACCCGAAAATTAGACAGATCCTCGGAAATTAGCCATAAAAACTCAGAAATTAGCTCAAAAACCCAAAAATTAGCCAGAACCTCGAAAATTAGCCATAAAAACTCAGAAATTAGCCAAAAAAACCCAACAATTAGCTAGAAAAACTCAGAAATTAGCCACAGAACCCAGAAATTAGCCATAAAAACCCAAAAATTAGCTAGAAAAACCCAAAAATCAGCCGAGAAACTCAAACATTATCTAGAAAAACTCAGAAATTAACTAGAAAAACTCGAAAATTAGCCATGAAAACCCAAAAATTAGCTATAAAATTCCAACGATTAGCTATGAAACCCATAAATTTTTGGGTTTTATAGCTATTTTTTGAGTTTTTATATCTAATTTTTGGGTTTCTCTAGCAATTTTTGGGTTTTTATGGCTAATTTTTGAGTTCTTCTAGCTAATGTTTGAGTTTTCTAGCTAATTTTTGGGTTTTTATGGCTCATTTTTCGGGTTTTTCTAGCTAATTTTTGAGTTTTATGGCTATTTCTTGGGTTTTTATAGTTTTTATAACTAGGAAAACTCTAATAATTAGCTAGAAGAACTTAGCCACAAAAACCCATAAATTGGCTAGAAAAACTCAAAATTTAGCCATAAAACCCGAACTTTAGCTAGAAAAACTCAAGAATCAGGTAGAAAAACTTGGAAATTAGCCACATAAACCCAAAAATTGCTGGAAAATCCCATCAATTAGCTATAAAAATCCAAAAATTGCTAGAAAACAGAAAAATTAGCTTGAAAAACCCAGAAATTGGCCATAAAAACCCAAAAATTAGCCAGAAAAACTCAAAAATTAGCCACAAAAACCCAAAAATTAGCCATAGAAACCCAAAACTTAGCCATAAAAACCCAAAAAGTAGCCATAAAATCCCAAAAATTAGTTAGAACACTCAAACATTAGCTAGAAAAACTCAAAAATTAGCCTTGAAAACTCAAAAATTAGCTATAAAATTCCAAAGATTAGCTATGAAACTCATAAATTTTTGAGTTTTATAGCTACTTTTTGGGTTTTTATAGCTAATTTTTGGGTTTTTATAGCAATTTTTGGGTTTTTATGGCTAATTTTTGAGTTTTTCTAACTAATGTCTAAGTTTTCTAGCTAATTTTTGGGTTTTTATGGCCCATTTTTCGGGTATTTCTATCTAATTTTTGAGTTTTATGGCTATTTCTTGGGTTTTTATAGTTTTTATAACTAGGAAAACTCTGAAAATTAGCTAGAAAAACTCAGAAATTAGCTATAAAACCCAAAAATTAGATAGAAAAACTCGAAAATTGGCCATAAAAACTCAAAAATTAGCCATAAAAACCCAAAAATTAGCTATGAAATTCCAAAGATTAGCTATGAAACCCATAAATTTTTGGGTTTTATAGCTATTTTTTGAGGTTTTATAGCTAAATTTTGGGTTTTTCTAGCAATTTTTGGGTTTTTATGGCTAATTTTTGAGTTCTTCTAGCTAATGTTCAAGTTTTCTAGCTAATTTTTGGATTTTTATGGCTTATTATTTGGGTTTTTCTAGCTAATTTTTGGATTTTATAGCTATTCTTTGAGTTTTTATAGTTTTTATAGCTAGAATAAACTCTAAAATTAGATAGAAAAACTCAGAAATTAGTCACAAAATCCAAAAATTGTTAGAAAAATCCAAAAATTAGCTACAAAAATTCAAAGAATAGCTATAAATCTCAAAAATTAACTAGAAAAACCCGAAAATTAGACAGATCCTCGGAAATTAGCCATAAAAACTCAGAAATTAGCTCAAAAACCCAAAAATTAGCCAGAACCTCGAAAATTAGCCATAAAAACTCAGAAATTAGCCAAAAAAACCCAAAAATTAGCTAGAAAAACTCAGAAATTAGCCACAGAACCCAGAAATTAGCCATAAAAACCCAAAAATTAGCTAGAAAAACCCAAAAATCAGCCGAGAAACTCAAACATTATCTAGAAAAACTCAGAAATTAACTAGAAAAACTCGAAAATTAGCCATGAAAACCCAAAAATTAGCTATAAAATTCCAACGATTAGCTATGAAACCCATAAATTTTTGGGTTTTATAGCTATTTTTTGAGTTTTTATATCTAATTTTTGGGTTTCTCTAGCAATTTTTGGGTTTTTATGGCTAATTTTTGAGTTCTTCTAGCTAATGTTTGAGTTTTCTAGCTAATTTTTGGGTTTTTATGGCTCATTTTTCGGGTTTTTCTAGCTAATTTTTGAGTTTTATGGCTATTTCTTGGGTTTTTATAGTTTTTATAACTAGGAAAACTCTAATAATTAGCTAGAAGAACTTAGCCACAAAAACCCATAAATTGGCTAGAAAAACTCAAAATTTAGCCATAAAACCCGAACTTTAGCTAGAAAAACTCAAGAATCAGGTAGAAAAACTTGGAAATTAGCCACATAAACCCAAAAATTGCTGGAAAATCCCATCAATTAGCTATAAAAATCCAAAAATTGCTAGAAAACAGAAAAATTAGCTTAAAAAACCCAGAAATTGGCCATAAAAACCCAAAAATTAGCCAGAAAAACTCAGAAATTAGCCACAAAAACCCAAAAATTAGCCATAGAAACCCAAAACTTAGCCATAAAAACCCAAAAATTAGCCATAAAATCCCAAAAATTAGTTAGAACACTCAAACATTAGCTAGAAAAACTCAAAAATTAGCTATAAAATTCCAAAGATTAGCTATGAAACTCATAAATTTTTGAGTTTTATAGCTACTTTTTGGGTTTTTATAGCTAATTTTTGGGTTTTTTATAGCAATTTTTGGGTTTTTATGGCTAATTTTTGAGTTTTTCTAACTAATGTCTAAGTTTTCTAGCTAATTTTTGGGTTTTTATGGCCCATTTTTCAGGTATTTCTATCTAATTTTTGAGTTTTATGGCTATTTCTTGGGTTTTTATAGTTATTATAACTAGGAAAACTCTGAAAATTAGCTAGAAAAACTCAGAAATTAGCTATAAAACCCAAAAATTTGTTGAAAAAACTCAACAATTAGCAATAAAAAGCCAAAAATTAGCCATAAAACCCATAAATTAGGTAAAGAAACTCAAAAATTAACTATAAAAACTCAAAAATCAGCTGAAAAAGCTCAAAAATTAAAAATAAGAACTCAAAAATTGGCCACAAAAACCAGAAATTATTTTTTGGGTTTTTCTAAGTTTTGCCATAAAACCCATAAATTAGCTAAAGAAACCCAAAAATTAGCTAGAAAAACTCAGAAATCAGCTGAAAAAGCTCAAAAATTAGAAATGAAGACTCAAAAATTAGCCATAAAAACCCAAAAATTAGCTATAAAACCCAAAAAACAGCTAGAAAACTGAATTATTAGCTAGGAAAACTCAAACATTAGCTAGAAAAACTCAAAAATTAGTAATGAAAACCCAAAAATTAGCTATAAAATTCCAAAGATTAGCCATAAAAACCCAAAAATTAGCTATAAAACCCAAAATTAGCCATAAAAACCCAAAAATTAGCTATAAAACCCACAAATCAGCTGGAAAAACCGAAAAATTAGCCAGAAAATCTCAAAAATTAGCTAGAAAACCCAAAAATTAGATAGAAAAACTCGAAAATTGGCCATAAAAACTCAAAAATTAGCCATAAAAACCCAAAAATTAGCTATGAAATTCCAAAGATTAGCTATGAAACTCATAAATTTTTGGGTTTTATAGCTATTTTTTGAGGTTTTATAGCTAAATTTTGGGTTTTTCTAGCAATGTTTGGGTTTTTATGGCTAATTTTTGAGTTCTTCTAGCTAATGTTCAAGTTTTCTAGCTAATTTTTGGATTTTTATGGCTTATTATTTGGGTTTTTCTAGCTAATTTTTGGATTTTATAGCTATTCTTTGAGTTTTTATAGTTTTTATAGCTAGAATAAACTCTAAAATTAGATAGAAAAACTCAGAAATTAGTCACAAAATCCAAAAATTGTTAGAAAAATCCAAAAATTAGCTATAAAAACTCAAAGAATAGCTATAAATCTCAAAAATTAACTAGAAAAACCCGAAAATTAGACAGATCCTCGGAAATTAGCCATAAAAACTCAGAAATTAGCTCAAAAACCCAAAAATTAGCCAGAACCTCGAAAATTAGCCATAAAAACTCAGAAATTAGCCAAAAAAACCCAAAAATTAGCTAGAAAAACTCAGAAATTAGCCACAGAACCCAGAAATTAGCCATAAAAACTCAAAAATTAGCTAGAAAAATCCAAAAATCAGCCGAGAAACTCAAACATTATCTAGAAAAACTCAGAAATTAACTAGAAAAACTCGAAAATTAGCCATGAAAACCCAAAAATTAGCTATAAAATTCCAACGATTAGCTATGAAACCCATAAATTTTTGGGTTTTATAGCTATTTTTTGAGTTTTTATATCTAATTTTTGGGTTTCTCTAGCAATTTTTGGGTTTTTATGGTTAATTTTTGAGTTCTTCTAGCTAATGTTTGAGTTTTCTAGCTAATTTTTGGGTTTTTATGGCTCATTTTTCGGGTTTTTCTAGCTAATTTTTGAGTTTTATGGCTATTTCTTGGGTTTTTATAGTTTTTATAACTAGGAAAACTCTAATAATTAGCTAGAAGAACTCAGAAATTAGCCACAAAAACCCATAAATTGGCTAGAAAAACTCAAAATTTAGCCATAAAACCCGAACTTTAGCTAGAAAAACTCAAGAATCAGGTAGAAAAACTTGGAAATTAGCCACATAAACCCAAAAATTGCTGGAAAATCCCATCAATTAGCTATAAAAATCCAAAAATTGCTAGAAAACAGAAAAATTAGCTTGAAAAACCCAGAAATTGGCCATAAAAACCCAAAAATTAGCCAGAAAAACTCAAAAATTAGCCACAAAAACCCAAAAATTAGCCATAGAAACCCAAAACTTAGCCATAAAAACCCAAAAATTAGCCATAAAATCCCAAAAATTAGTTAGAACACTCAAACATTAGCTAGAAAAACTCAAAAATTAGCCTTGAAAACTCAAAAATTAGCTATAAAATTCCAAAGATTAGCTATGAAACGCATAAATTTTTGAGTTTTATAGCTACTTTTTGGGTTTTTATAGCTAATTTTTGGGTTTTTATAGCAATTTTTGGGTTTTTATGGCTAATTTTTGAGTTTTTCTAACTAATGTCTAAGTTTTCTAGCTAATTTTTGGGTTTTTATGGCCCATTTTTCGGGTATTTCTATCTAATTTTTGAGTTTTATGGCTATTTCTTGGGTTTTTATAGTTTTTATAACTAGGAAAACTCTGAAAATTAGCTAGAAAAACTCAGAAATTAGCTATAAAACCCAAAAATTTGTTGAAAAAACTCAACAATTAGCAATAAAAAGCCAAAAATTAGCCATAAAACCCATAAATTAGGTAAAGAAACTCAAAAATTAACTATAAAAACTCAAAAATCAGCTGAAAAAGCTCAAAAATTAAAAATAAGAACTCAAAAATTGGCCACAAAAACCAGAAATTATTTTTTGGGTTTTTCTAAGTTTTGCCATAAAACCCATAAATTAGCTAAAGAAACCCAAAAATTAGCTAGAAAAACTCAGAAATCAGCTGAAAAAGCTCAAAAATTAGAAATGAAGACTCAAAAATTAGCCATAAAAACCCAAAAATTAGCTATAAAACCCAAAAAACAGCTAGAAAACTGAATTATTAGCTAGGAAAACTCAAACATTAGCTAGAAAAACTCAAAAATTAGTAATGAAAACCCAAAAATTAGCTATAAAATTCCAAAGATTAGCCATAAAAACCCAAAAATTAGCTATAAAACCCAAAATTAGCCATAAAAACCCAAAAATTAGCTATAAAACCCACAAATCAGCTGGAAAAACCGAAAAATTAGCCAGAAAATCTCAAAAATTAGCTAGAAAACCCAAAAATTAGATAGAAAAACTCGAAAATTGGCCATAAAAACTCAAAAATTAGCCATAAAAACCCAAAAATTAGCTATGAAATTCCAAAGATTAGCTATGAAACTCATAAATTTTTGGGTTTTATAGCTATTTTTTGAGGTTTTATAGCTAAATTTTGGGTTTTTCTAGCAATGTTTGGGTTTTTATGGCTAATTTTTGAGTTCTTCTAGCTAATGTTCAAGTTTTCTAGCTAATTTTTGGATTTTTATGGCTTATTATTTGGGTTTTTCTAGCTAATTTTTGGATTTTATAGCTATTCTTTGAGTTTTTATAGTTTTTATAGCTAGAATAAACTCTAAAATTAGATAGAAAAACTCAGAAATTAGTCACAAAATCCAAAAATTGTTAGAAAAATCCAAAAATTAGCTATAAAAACTCAAAGAATAGCTATAAATCTCAAAAATTAACTAGAAAAACCCGAAAATTAGACAGATCCTCGGAAATTAGCCATAAAAACTCAGAAATTAGCTCAAAAACCCAAAAATTAGCCAGAACCTCGAAAATTAGCCATAAAAACTCAGAAATTAGCCAAAAAAACCCAAAAATTAGCTAGAAAAACTCAGAAATTAGCCACAGAACCCAGAAATTAGCCATAAAAACTCAAAAATTAGCTAGAAAAATTCAAAAATCAGCCGAGAAACTCAAACATTATCTAGAAAAACTCAGAAATTAACTAGAAAAACTCGAAAATTAGCCATGAAAACCCAAAAATTAGCTATAAAATTCCAACGATTAGCTATGAAACCCATAAATTTTTGGGTTTTATAGCTATTTTTTGAGTTTTTATATCTAATTTTTGGGTTTCTCTAGCAATTTTTGGGTTTTTATGGTTAATTTTTGAGTTCTTCTAGCTAATGTTTGAGTTTTCTAGCTAATTTTTGGGTTTTTATGGCTCATTTTTCGGGTTTTTCTAGCTAATTTTTGAGTTTTATGGCTATTTCTTGGGTTTTTATAGTTTTTATAACTAGGAAAACTCTAATAATTAGCTAGAAGAACTCAGAAATTAGCCACAAAAACCCATAAATTGGCTAGAAAAACTCAAAATTTAGCCATAAAACCCGAACTTTAGCTAGAAAAACTCAAGAATCAGGTAGAAAAACTTGGAAATTAGCCACATAAACCCAAAAATTGCTGGAAAATCCCATCAATTAGCTATAAAAATCCAAAAATTGCTAGAAAACAGAAAAATTAGCTTGAAAAACCCAGAAATTGGCCATAAAAACCCAAAAATTAGCCAGAAAAACTCAAAAATTAGCCACAAAAACCCAAAAATTAGCCATAGAAACCCAAAACTTAGCCATAAAAACCCAAAAATTAGCCATAAAATCCCAAAAATTAGTTAGAACACTCAAACATTAGCTAGAAAAACTCAAAAATTAGCCTTGAAAACTCAAAAATTAGCTATAAAATTCCAAAGATTAGCTATGAAACTCATAAATTTTTGAGTTTTATAGCTACTTTTTGGGTTTTTATAGCTAATTTTTGGGTTTTTATAGCAATTTTTGGGTTTTTATGGCTAATTTTTGAGTTTTTCTAACTAATGTCTAAGTTTTCTAGCTAATTTTTGGGTTTTTATGGCCCATTTTTCGGGTATTTCTATCTAATTTTTGAGTTTTATGGCTATTTCTTGGGTTTTTATAGTTTTTATAACTAGGAAAACTCTGAAAATTAGCTAGAAAAACTCAGAAATTAGCTATAAAACCCAAAAATTTGTTGAAAAAACTCAACAATTAGCAATAAAAAGCCAAAAATTAGCCATAAAACCCATAAATTAGGTAAAGAAACTCAAAAATTAACTAGAAAAACTCAGAAATCAGCTGAAAAAGCTCAAAAATTAAAAATAAGAACTCAAAAATTGGCCACAAAAACCAAAAATTATTTTTTGGGTTTTTCTAAGTTTTGCCATAAAACCCATAAATTAGCTAAAGAAACCCAAAAATTAGCTAGAAAAACTCAGAAATCAGCTGAAAAAGCTCAAAAATTAGAAATGAAGACTCAAAAATTAGCCATAAAAACCCAAAAATTAGCTATAAAACAGCTAGAAAACTGAATTATTAGCTAGAAAAACTCAAACATTAGCTAGAAAAACTCAAAAATTAGTAATGAAAACCCAAAAATTAGCTATAAAATTCCAAAGATTAGCTATGAAACCCAAAAATGTTTGGGATTTATAGCTATTTTCTGGGTTTTTATTGCTAAGTTTTGGGTTTTTCCAGCAATTTTTGGGTTTTTATGGCTAATTTTTGAGTTTTGCTAGCTAATGTTTAAGTTTTCTAGCTAATTTTCGGGTTTTCATGGCTTATTTTTTGGGTTTTTCTATCTACTTTTTGAGTTTTCTAGCTAATTTTTGAGTTTTTCTGGCTAATTTCTGAGTTTTTCTACCCAACTATTAGGTTTTCTAGCAATTTTTGTGTTTTTGTACCTAATTGTTTGGGTTTTTTTTGCTAATTTTTGAATTTTATGTCCAAATTCTGAGTTTTTCTAGCTAATTTATGAGTTTTGTGGCTAATTTTTGAGTTTTTCCAGCTAAGTTCTGGGTTTTATAGGTATTCTTTGAGTTTTTATAGTTTTTATAGTTAGAAAAACTCTAAATATTAGCTAGAAAAACCCAGAAATTAGCCATAAAAACCCAAATATCAGCCATAAAACCCAAAAATTAGCTAGAAAAACTCAGAAATTAGCCATAAAAACCCAAAAATCAGCCGGGAAACTTGAACATTAGCTAGAAAAACTCAGAAATTAGCTAGAAAAACTCGAAAATTAGCCATGAAAACCCAAAAATTAGATATGAAATTCCAAAGATTAGCTATGAAACCCATACATTTTTGGGTTTTATAGGTATTTTTTGAGGTTTCATAGCTAATTTTTGGGTTTTTCTAGCAATTTTTGGGTTTTTATGGCTAATTTGTTGAAAAAACTCAACAATTACAACAAAAACCCAAAAATTAGCCATAAAACCCATGAATTAGCTAAAGGAACTCAAAAATTAGCTAGAAACACTTAGAAATCAGGCATACAACCCAAACCTTAGCTCGAAAAACTCAAGAATCAGCTAGAAAAACTTGGAACTTAGCCACATAAAACCAAAAATTGCTAGAAAAACTCAAATATTGCCTAGAAAACCAAAAAATTAGCTTTAAAAACCCAGAAATTATCCATTAAAACCCAAAAATTAGCCGAAAAACTCGAAAAGTAGCTATAAAACCCAAAAATTTGTTGAAAAAACTCAACAATTAACAATAAAAACCCAAAAATTAGCCATAAAACCCATAAATTAGCTAAAAAACACTCAAAAATTAGCTAGAAAAACTCAGAAATCAGCTGAAAAAGCTCAAAAATTAAAAATAAAAACTCAAAAATTGGCCACAAAAACCAAAAATTAGCCATAAAAACCCAAAAATTAGCTATAAAACCCAATAAACAGCTTGAAAACTAAAACATTAGTTAGAAAAACTCAAACATAAAAAAATTTTTGGGTTTTTATGGCTAATTTTTTAGTTTTTCTAACTAATGTCTAAGTTTTCTAGCTAATTTTTGGGATTCCATGGCTTATTTTTTGGGTTTTTCTATCTAAGTTTTGGGTTTTCTATCTAATTTTTGAGTTTTTCTAGCTAATTTTTGGATTCTTCTGGCTAATTTTTGGGTTTTATAGCTATTCTTTGAGTTTTTATAGTTTTATACCTAGGAAAACTCTAAAAATTAGCTAGAAAAACTCAGAAATTAGCCACAAGAACCAAAAAATTGTTAGAAAAACCTAAAAATCATTTTTAAAAACCCAAAATATAGCTATAAAACTGAAAAATTAACTAGAAAAACTCAGAAATCAGCCATAACACCCAAACGTTAGCTCGAAAAACTCAAGAATCAGCTAGAAAAACTTTGAAATTAGCCACATAAACCCAAAAATTGCTGGAAATACCCAAAAATTGCCTAGAAAACCGAAAAATTAGCTTCAAAACCCAAGAAATTAGCCATAAAAACCCAAAAATTAGCCAGAAAAACTCAAAAATTAGCTAGAAAACCCAAAAATTAGATAGAAAAACTTAAAAATTGGTCATAAAAACTCGAAAATCAGCCATAAAAACCCAAAAATTAGCCAGAAAAACTCAAAAATTAGATAGAAAACCCAAAACTTAGATAGAAAAACCCAAAAAATAAGCCATGGAATCCCAAAAATTAGCTAGAAAACTTAGACATTAGTTAGAAAAACTAAAAAATTAGCCATAAAAACCCAAAAATTTTTTTATGTTTGAGTTTTTCTAACTAATGTTTTAGTTTTCAAGCTGTTTATTGGGTTTTATAGCTAATTTTTGGGTTTTTATGGCTAATTTTTGGTTTTTGTGGCCAATTTTTGAGTTTTTATTTTTAATTTTTGAGCTTTTTCAGCTGATTTCTGAGTTTTTCCAGCTAATTTTTGAGTTTCTTAGCTAATTTATGGGTTTTATGGCTAATTTTTGGGTTTTTATTGCTAATTGTTGAGTTTTTTCAACAAATTTTTGGGTTTTATAGCTAATTTTCGAGTTTTTCGGCTAATTTTTGGGTTTTAATGGATAATTTCTGGGTTTTTAAAGCTAATTTTTTGGTTTTCTAGGCAATATTTGAGTTTTTCTAGCAATTTTTTGTTTTATGTGGCTAATTTCCAAGTTTTTCTAGCTGATTCTTGAGTTTTTCGAGCTAAGGTGTGGGTTGTATGCCTGATTTCTAAGTGTTTCTAGCTAATTTTTGAGTTCCCTTAGCTAATTCATGGGTTTTATGGCTAATTTTTGGGTTTTTGTTGTAATTGTTGAGTTTTTTCAACAAATTTTTCGGTTTTATAGCTAATTTTCGAGTTTTTTTAGCTAATTTTTGGGTTTTATAGCTATATTTTGGGTTTTTAAAAATAATTTTTAGGTTTTTCTAACAATTTATAGGTTCTTGGTTAGAAAAACCCAATAAATAAGAAATAAAAACCCAAAAATTAGCTAGAAAACTCGAACATTAGCTAGAAGAACTCAAAAATTATCCATAAAAACCCAAAAATTACTAGAAAAACCCAAAAATTAGCTATGAAACCTCAAAAAATACCTATAAAACCCAAAAATGTATGGGTTTCATAGCTAATCTTTGGAATTTCATATCTAATTTTTGGGTTTTCATGGCTAATTTTCGAGTTTTTCTAGCTAATTCCTGAGTTTTTCTAGCTAATGTTCAAGTTTCCAGGCTGATTTTTGGGTTTTTATGGCTAATTTCTGAGTTTTTCTAGCTAATTTTTGGGTTTTATGGCTGATATTTGGGTTTTTATGGCTAATTTTTGGGATTTTCTAGCTAATATTTAGAGTTTTTCTAACTATAAAAACTATAAAAACTCAAAGAATAAATATAAAACCCAGAACTTAGCTGCAAAAACTCAAAAATTAGCCACAAAACTCATAAATTAGCTAGAAAAACTCAGAATTTGGCCATAAAATCCAAAAATTAGCAAAAGAACCCAAACAATTAGGTACAAAAACACAAAAATTGCTAGAAAACCTAATAGTTGGGTAGAAAAACTCAGAAATTAGCCAGAAAAACTCAAAAATTAGCTAGAAAACTCAAAAAGTAGATAGAAAAACCCAAAAAATAAGCCATGAAAACCCGAAAATTAGCTAGAAAACTTAAACATTAGCTAGCAAAACTCAAAAATTAGCCATAAAAACCCAAAAATTGCTGGAAAAACCCAAAACTTAGCAATAAAAACCCAGAAAATAGCTATAAATCCCAAACATTTTTGGGTTTCATAGCTAATCTTTGGAATTTTATAGCTAATTTTTGGGTTTTCATTACTAATTTTTGAGTTTTTGAGAATAAGCCATAAACACTCAAAAATTTGCTAGAAAAACTCAGAAATTAGCCACAAAACCCAAAACTTGTTAGAAATACCTGAACTTTAGCTGTAAAAACTCGTAAATTAGCTATAAAACCCAAAAATTAGCTAGAAAAACCCAAAAATTAGCCATTAAAACCCAAAAATTAGCCGAAAAACTCGAAAAGTAGCTATAAAACCCAAAAATTTGTTGAAAAAACTCAACAATTAACAATAAAAACCCAAAAATTAGCCATAAAACCCATAAATTAGCTAAAAAACACTCAAAAATTAGCTAGAAAAACTCAGAAATCAGCTGAAAAAGCTCAAAAATTAAAAATAAAAACTCAAAAATTGGCCACAAAAACCAAAAATTAGCCATAAAAACCCAAAAATTAGCTATAAAACCCAATAAACAGCTTGAAAACTAAAACATTAGTTAGAAAAACTCAAACATAAAAAAATTTTTGGGTTTTTATGGCTAATTTTTTAGTTTTTCTAACTAATGTCTAAGTTTTCTAGCTAATTTTTGGGATTCCATGGCTTATTTTTTGGGTTTTTCTATCTAAGTTTTGGGTTTTCTATCTAATTTTTGAGTTTTTCTAGCTAATTTTTGGATTCTTCTGGCTAATTTTTGGGTTTTATAGCTATTCTTTGAGTTTTTATAGTTTTATACCTAGGAAAACTCTAAAAATTAGCTAGAAAAACTCAGAAATTAGCCACAAGAACCAAAAAATTGTTAGAAAAACCTAAAAATCATTTTTAAAAACCCAAAATATAGCTATAAAACTGAAAAATTAACTAGAAAAACTCAGAAATCAGCCATAACACCCAAACGTTAGCTCGAAAAACTCAAGAATCAGCTAGAAAAACTTTGAAATTAGCCACATAAACCCAAAAATTGCTGGAAATACCCAAAAATTGCCTAGAAAACCGAAAAATTAGCTTCAAAACCCAAGAAATTAGCCATAAAAACCCAAAAATTAGCCAGAAAAACTCAAAAATTAGCTAGAAAACCCAAAAATTAGATAGAAAAACTTAAAAATTGGTCATAAAAACTCGAAAATCAGCCATAAAAACCCAAAAATTAGCCAGAAAAACTCAAAAATTAGATAGAAAACCCAAAACTTAGATAGAAAAACCCAAAAAATAAGCCATGGAATCCCAAAAATTAGCTAGAAAACTTAGACATTAGTTAGAAAAACTAAAAAATTAGCCATAAAAACCCAAAAATTTTTTTATGTTTGAGTTTTTCTAACTAATGTTTTAGTTTTCAAGCTGTTTATTGGGTTTTATAGCTAATTTTTGGGTTTTTATGGCTAATTTTTGGTTTTTGTGGCCAATTTTTGAGTTTTTATTTTTAATTTTTGAGCTTTTTCAGCTGATTTCTGAGTTTTTCCAGCTAATTTTTGAGTTTCTTAGCTAATTTATGGGTTTTATGGCTAATTTTTGGGTTTTTATTGCTAATTGTTGAGTTTTTTCAACAAATTTTTGGGTTTTATAGCTAATTTTCGAGTTTTTCGGCTAATTTTTGGGTTTTAATGGATAATTTCTGGGTTTTTAAAGCTAATTTTTTGGTTTTCTAGGCAATATTTGAGTTTTTCTAGCAATTTTTTGTTTTATGTGGCTAATTTCCAAGTTTTTCTAGCTGATTCTTGAGTTTTTCGAGCTAAGGTGTGGGTTGTATGCCTGATTTCTAAGTGTTTCTAGCTAATTTTTGAGTTCCCTTAGCTAATTCATGGGTTTTATGGCTAATTTTTGGGTTTTTGTTGTAATTGTTGAGTTTTTTCAACAAATTTTTCGGTTTTATAGCTAATTTTCGAGTTTTTTTAGCTAATTTTTGGGTTTTATAGCTATATTTTGGGTTTTTAAAAATAATTTTTAGGTTTTTCTAACAATTTATAGGTTCTTGGTTAGAAAAACCCAATAAATAAGAAATAAAAACCCAAAAATTAGCTAGAAAACTCGAACATTAGCTAGAAGAACTCAAAAATTATCCATAAAAACCCAAAAATTACTAGAAAAACCCAAAAATTAGCTATGAAACCTCAAAAAATACCTATAAAACCCAAAAATGTATGGGTTTCATAGCTAATCTTTGGAATTTCATATCTAATTTTTGGGTTTTCATGGCTAATTTTCGAGTTTTTCTAGCTAATTCCTGAGTTTTTCTAGCTAATGTTCAAGTTTCCAGGCTGATTTTTGGGTTTTTATGGCTAATTTCTGAGTTTTTCTAGCTAATTTTTGGGTTTTATGGCTGATATTTGGGTTTTTATGGCTAATTTTTGGGATTTTCTAGCTAATATTTAGAGTTTTTCTAACTATAAAAACTATAAAAACTCAAAGAATAAATATAAAACCCAGAACTTAGCTGCAAAAACTCAAAAATTAGCCACAAAACTCATAAATTAGCTAGAAAAACTCAGAATTTGGCCATAAAATCCAAAAATTAGCAAAAAAAACCCAAACAATTAGGTACAAAAACACAAAAATTGCTAGAAAACCTAATAGTTGGGTAGAAAAACTCAGAAATTAGCCAGAAAAACTCAAAAATTAGCTAGAAAACTCAAAAAGTAGATAGAAAAACCCAAAAAATAAGCCATGAAAACCCGAAAATTAGCTAGAAAACTTAAACATTAGCTAGCAAAACTCAAAAATTAGCCATAAAAACCCAAAAATTGCTGGAAAAACCCAAAACTTAGCAATAAAAACCCAGAAAATAGCTATAAATCCCAAACATTTTTGGGTTTCATAGCTAATCTTTGGAATTTTATAGCTAATTTTTGGGTTTTCATTACTAATTTTTGAGTTTTTGAGAATAAGCCATAAACACTCAAAAATTTGCTAGAAAAACTCAGAAATTAGCCACAAAACCCAAAACTTGTTAGAAATACCTGAACTTTAGCTGTAAAAACTCGTAAATTAGCTATAAAACCCAAAAATTAGCTAGAAAAACCCAAAAATTAGCCATAAAAACCCAAAAATTAGCCATAAAAACCCAAAAATTAGCTAGAACACTTGAACATTAGCTAGAAAAACTCAAAAATTAGCCATGAAAACTCAAAAATTAGATATAAAATTCCAAAGATTAGCTATGAAACCCATGAATTTTTGGGTTTTATAGCTATTCTATGAGTTTTTATAGCTAATTTTTGGGTTTTTCTAGCAATTTTTGGGTTTTTATGGCTCATTTTTTGGGTTTTTCTAGCTAATTTTTGGGTTTTATAACTATTTTCTGGATTTTTATAGCTAATTTTTGGGGTTTTCCAGCAATTTTTGGGTTTTTATTGCTAATTTTTGAGTTTTTCTAATTAATGTTTGAGTTTCCTAGATAATTTTTGGGTTTTCATGGCTTATTTTTTGGGGTTTTCTATCTAATTTTTGAGTTTTCTAGTTAATTTTCCAGTTTTTCTGGCTAATTTTTGAGTTTTAATGGCTATTTTTTGAGTATTTCTACCTAATTTTCAAGTTGTCTAGCAATTTTTGTGTTTTTATACCTTATTTTTTGGTTTTTTTAGCAAATTTTTGGATTTTATGGCTAAATTTTGAGTTTTTCTAGCGGATTTATGAGTTTTGTGGCTAATTTTTGAGTTTTCCTAGCTAATTTTTGGGTTTTATAGCTATTCTTTGAGTTTTTATAGCTAGAATAAACACTGAAATTAGCTAGAAAAACTCAGAAATTAGTCACAAAACCCAGAAATTGTTAGAAAAATCCAAAAATTAGCTATAAAAACTCAAAAAATAGCTATAAAACCCAAAAATTAGCTAGAAAAACCCAAAAATTAGCTGAAAAAACTCAAAAATTTGCCATAAAAACTAAAAAATTAGCCACAAAAACCCAAAAATTAGCCATAAAAACCCAAAAATTAGCTACAAAATCCCAAAAATTAGCCAGAACCTCGGAAATTAGCCATAAAAACTCAGAAATTAGCTCAAAATCCCAAAAATTAGCAAGAAACTCGAAAATTAGCCATAAAAATTCAGAAATTAGCCATAAAAATCCAAAAATTAGCTATAAAACACACAAATCAGCTAGAAAAACCGAAAAATTAGCCAGAAAAACTCAAAAATTAGCTAGAAAACTCAAAAATTAGATAGAAAAACTCGAAAATTGGCCATAAAAACTCAAAAATTAGCCATAAAAACCCAAAAATTAGCTATGAAATTCCAAAGATTAGATATGAAACCCATAAATTTTTGGGTTTTATACCTATTTTTGAGGTTTTATAGCTAAATTTTGGGTTTTTCTAGAGATTTTTGGCTTTTTATGGCTAATTTTTGAGTTCTTCTAGCTAATGTTCCAGTTTTCCAGCTAATTTTTGGATTTTATAGGTATTTTTTGAGTTTTTATAGTTTTTATAGCTAGAAAAACTCCAAATATTAGCTAAAAAAACTCAGAAATTAGCCACAAAAATCCAAATATCAGCCATAAAACCCAAAAATTAGCTAGAAAAACTCAGAAATTAGCCATAAAAACCCAAAAATCAGCCGGGAAACTTAAACATTAGCTTGAAAAACTCAGAAAGTAGCTAGAAAAACTCGAAAATTAGCCATGAAAACCCAAAAATTAGCTATGAAATTCCAAAGATTAGCTATGAAACCCATAATTTTTTGGGTTTTATAGCTATTTTTTGAGGTTTTATAGCTAATTTTTGGGTTTTTCCAGCAATTTTTGGGTTTTTATTGCTAATTTTTGAGTTTTTCTAACTAATGTTTGAGTTTTCTAGATAATTTTTGGGTTTTCATGGCTTATTTTTTGAGTTTTTCTAGCGGATTTATGAGTTTTGTGGCTACTTTTTGAGTTTTCCTAGCTAGTTTTCATGGCTTATTTTTTGGGTTTTTCTATCTAATTTTTGAGTTTTCTAGCTAATTTTCAAGTTTTTCTGGCTAATTTTTGAGTTTTAATGGCTATTTTTTGAGAATTTCTACCTAATTTTTAAGTTTTCTAGAAATTTTTGTGTTTTTATTTCTTATTTTTTGGTTTTTTAGCAAATTTTTGGATTTTATGACTAAATTTTGAGTTTTTCTAGCGGATTTATGAGTTTTGTGGCTAATTTTTGAGTTTTCCTAGCTAATTTTTGGGTTTTATAGCTATTCTTTGAGTTTTTATAGTTTTTATAGCTAGAATAAACTCTGAAATTAGGTAGAAAAACTCAGAAATTAGTCACAAAACCCAGAAATTGTTAGAAAAATCCAAAAATTAGCTATAAAAACTCAAAAAATATCTATAAAACCCAAAAATTAGCTAGAAAAACCCAAAAATTAGCTGGAAAAACTCAAAAATTAGCTACAAAAACCCAAAATTTAGCCAGAACCTCGAAAATTAGCCATAAAATCTCAGAAATTAGCTCAAAAACCCAAGAATTAGCAAGAAACTCGAGAATAAGCCATAAAAACCTAAAAATTAGCCATGAAACCCAAAAACTAGCCAGAAGAACTCGAAAATTAGCCATAACAACTCAGAAATTTGCCATAAAAACCCAAAAATTAGCTATAAAACCCACAAATCAGCTAGCAAAACTCAAAAATTCGCCATAAAAACTCAAAAATAAGCCACAAAAACCCAAAAATTAGCCATAAAAACTCAAAAATTATCTACAAAAACCCAAAAATTAGCCAGAACCTCGGAAATTAGCCATAAAAACTCAGAAATTAGCTCAAAAACCCAAAAATTAGCAAGAAACCCGAAAATTAGCCATAAAAACTCAGAAATTAGCCAAAAAAACCCAACAATTAGCTAGAAAAACTCAGAAATTGCCATAAAAACCCAAAAATTAGCCATAAAACCCAAAAACTAGCCAGAAGAACTCGAAAATTAGCCATAAAAACTCAGAAATTAGCCATAAAAATCCAAAAATTAGCTATAAAACCCACAAATCAGCTAGAAAAACTCAAAAATTAGCCAGAAAAACTCAAAAATCAGCTAGAAAACCCAAAATTAGCCATAAAAACCCAAAAATTAGCTATAAAACCCACAAATCAGCTAGAAAAACCGAAAAATTAGCCAGAAAAACTCAAAAATTAGCTAGAAAACTCAAAAATTAGATAGAAAAACTCAAAAATTAGATAGAAAAACTCGAAAATTGGCCATAAAAACTCAAAAATTAGCCATAAAAACCCAAAAATTAGCTATGAAATTCCAAAGATTAGATATGAAACCCATAAATTTTTGGGTTTTATACCTATTTTTTGAGGTTTTATAGCTAAATTTTGGGTTTTTCCAGCAATTTTTGGGTTTTTATGGCTAATTTTTGAGTTCTTCTAGCTAATGTTCAAGTTTTCTAGCTAATTTTTGGGTTTTAATGGCTTATTACTTGGGTTTTTCTAGCTAATTTTTGGATTTTATAGCTATTCTTTGAGTTTTTATAGTTTTTATAGCTAGAATAAACTCTAAAATTAGCTAGCAAAACTCAAAAATTAGCCAGAAAAACTCAAAAATCAGCTAGAAAACCCAAAATTAGCCATAAAAACCCAAAAATTAGCTATAAAACCCACAAATCAGCTAGAAAAACCGAAAAATTAGCCATAAAAACCCAAAAATCAGCCGGGAAACTTAAACATTAGCTAGAAAAACTCAGAAAGTAGCTAGAAAAACTCGAAAATTAGCCATGAAAACCCAAAAATTAGCTTTGAAATTCCAAAGATTAGCTATGAAAAACCCATAAATTTTTGGGTTTTATAGCTATTTTTTGAGGTTTTATAGCTAAATTTTGGGTTTTTCTAGCAATTTTTGGGTTTTTATGGCTAATTTTTGAGTTCTTCTAGCTAATGTTCAAGTTTTCCAGCTAATTTTTGGATTTTATAGGTATTTTGAGTTTTTATAGTTTTTATAGCTAGAAAAACTCTAAATATTAGCTAAAAAAACTCAGAAATTAGCCACAAAAACCCAAATATCAGCCATAAAACCCAAAAATTAGCTAGAAAAACTCAGAAATTAGCCATAAAAACCCAAAAATCAGCCGGGAAACTTAAACATTAGCTTGAAAAACTCAGAAAGTAGCTAGAAAAACTCGAAAATTAGCCATGAAAACCCAAAAATTAGCTTTGAAATTCCAAAGATTAGCTATGAAACCCATAAATTTTTGGGTTTTATAGCTATTTTTTGAGGTTTTATAGCTAATTTTTGGGTTTTTCCAGCAATTTTTGGGTTTTTATTGCTAATTTTTGAGTTTTTCTAACTAATGTTTGAGTTTTCTAGATAATTTTTGGGTTTTCATGGCTTATTTTTTGGGTTTTTCTAGCTAATTTCTGGGTTTTATAACTATTTTCTGGGTTTTTGCAGCTAATTTTTGGGTTTTTCCAGCAATTTTTGGGTTTTTATTGCTAATTTTTGAAATTTTCTAATTAATGTTTGAGTTTTCTAGATAATTTTTGGGTTTTCATGGCTTATTTTTTGGGTTTTTCTATGTAATTTTTGAGTTTTCTAGCTAATTTTCGAGTTTTTCTGGCTAATTTTTGGGTTTTATTGGCTATTTTTTGAGAATTTCCACCTAATTTTTAAGTTTTCTAGCAATTTTTGTGTTTTTATACCTTATTTTTCGGTTTTTTAGCAAATTTTTGGATTTTATGGCTAATTTTTGAGTTTTTCTATCTAATTTTTGGGTTTTATAGCTATTGTTTGAGTTTTTATAGTTTTTATAGCTAGAATAAACTCTGAAATTAGCTGGAGAAACTCAGAAATTAGTCACAAAACCCAGAAATTGTTAGAAAAATCCAAAAATTAGCTATAAAAACTCAAAAAATATCTATAAAACCCAAAAATTAGCTAGAAAAACCCAAAAATTAGCTGGAAAAACTCAAAAATTAGCTACAAAAACCCAAAATTCAGCCAGAACCTCGAAAATTAGCCATAAAATCTCAGAAATTAGCTCAAAAACCCAAGAATTAGCAAGAAACTCGAGAATAAGCCATAAAAACCTAAAAATTAGCCATGAAACCCAAAAACTAGCCAGAAGAACTCGAAAATTAGCCATAACAACTCAGAAATTTGCCATAAAAACCCAAAAATTAGCTATAAAACCCACAAATCAGCTAGCAAAACTCAAAAATTCGCCATAAAAACTCAAAAATAAGCCACAAAAACCCAAAAATTAGCCATAAAAACTCAAAAATTATCTACAAAAACCCAAAAATTAGCCAGAACCTCGGAAATTAGCCATAAAAACTCAGAAATTAGCTCAAAAACCCAAAAATTAGCAAGAAACCCGAAAATTAGCCATAAAAACTCAGAAATTAGCCAAAAAAACCCAACAATTAGCTAGAAAAACTCAGAAATTGCCATAAAAACCCAAAAATTAGCCATAAAACCCAAAAACTAGCCAGAAGAACTCGAAAATTAGCCATAAAAACTCAGAAATTAGCCATAAAAATCCAAAAATTAGCTATAAAACCCACAAATCAGCTAGAAAAACTCAAAAATTAGCCAGAAAAACTCAAAAATCAGCTAGAAAACCCAAAATTAGCCATAAAAACCCAAAAATTAGCTATAAAACCCACAAATCAGCTAGAAAAACCGAAAAATTAGCCAGAAAAACTCAAAAATTAGCTAGAAAACTCAAAAATTAGATAGAAAAACTCGAAAATTGGCCATAAAAACTCAAAAATTAGCCATAAAAACCCAAAAATTAGCTATGAAATTCCAAAGATTAGATATGAAACCCATAAATTTTTGGGTTTTATACCTATTTTTGAGGTTTTATAGCTAAATTTTGGGTTTTTCTAGAGATTTTTGGCTTTTTATGGCTAATTTTTGAGTTCTTCTAGCTAATGTTCCAGTTTTCCAGCTAATTTTTGGATTTTATAGGTATTTTTTGAGTTTTTATAGTTTTTATAGCTAGAAAAACTCCAAATATTAGCTAAAAAAACTCAGAAATTAGCCACAAAAATCCAAATATCAGCCATAAAACCCAAAAATTAGCTAGAAAAACTCAGAAATTAGCCATAAAAACCCAAAAATCAGCCGGGAAACTTAAACATTAGCTTGAAAAACTCAGAAAGTAGCTAGAAAAACTCGAAAATTAGCCATGAAAACCCAAAAATTAGCTATGAAATTCCAAAGATTAGCTATGAAACCCATAATTTTTTGGGTTTTATAGCTATTTTTTGAGGTTTTATAGCTAATTTTTGGGTTTTTCCAGCAATTTTTGGGTTTTTATTGCTAATTTTTGAGTTTTTCTAACTAATGTTTGAGTTTTCTAGATAATTTTTGGGTTTTCATGGCTTATTTTTTGAGTTTTTCTAGCGGATTTATGAGTTTTGTGGCTAATTTTTGAGTTTTCCTAGCTAGTTTTCATGGCTTATTTTTTGGGTTTTTCTATCTAATTTTTGAGTCTTCTAGCTAATTTTCAAGTTTTTCTGGCTAATTTTTGAGTTTTAATGGCTATTTTTTGAGAATTTCTACCTAATTTTTAAGTTTTCTAGCAATTTTTGTGTTTTTATACCTTATTTTTTGGTTTTTTAGCAAATTTTTGGATTTTATGACTAAATTTTGAGTTTTTCTAGCGGATTTATGAGTTTTGTGGCTAATTTTTGAGTTTTCCTAGCTAATTTTTGGGTTTTATAGCTATTCTTTGAGTTTTTATAGTTTTTATAGCTAGAATAAACTCTGAAATTAGGTAGAAAAACTCAGAAATTAGTCACAAAACCCAGAAATTGTTAGAAAAATCCAAAAATTAGCTATAAAAACTCAAAAATTCGCCATAAAAACTCAAACATTAGCCACAAAAACCCAAAAATTAGCCTTATAAACCCAAAAATAAGCTACAAAAAACCAAAAATTAGCCAGAACCTCGAAAATTAGCCATAAAAACTCATAAATTAGCTCAAAAACCCAAAATTTAGCAAGAAACTCGAAAAGTAGCCATTAAAACTCAGAAATTAGCCAAAAAAAACCCAACAATTAGATAGAAAAACTCAGAAATTAGCCATAAAAACCCAAAAATTAGCTATAAAACCCACAAATCAACTAGAAAAACCCAAAAATTAGCCAGAAAAACTCAAAAATTAGCTAGAAAACCCAAAAATTAGATAGAAAAACTCGAAAATTGGCCATAAAAACTCAAAAATTAGCCATAAAAACCCAAAAATTAGCCATGAAACCCAAAAACTAGCCAAAGAATTAGCAAGAAACTCGAAAATTAGCCATAAAAACCCAAAAATTAGCCAAAAAAACCCAACAATTAGATAGAAAAACTCAGAAATTTGCCATAAAAACCCAAAAATTAGCTATAAAACCCACAAATCAGCTAGAAAAACCCAAAAATTAGCCAGGAAAACTCAAAAATTAGCTAGAAAACCCAAAAATTAGATAGAAAAACTCGAAAATTGGCCATAAAAACTCAAAAATTAGCCATAAAAACCCAAAAATTAGCCATGAAACCCAAAAACTAGCCAAAGAATTAGCAAGAAACTCGAAAATTAGCCATAAAAACCCAAAAATTAGCCATGAAACCCAAAAACTAGCCAAAGAATTAGCAAGAAACTCGAAAATTAGCCATAAAAACCCAAAAATTAGCCATGAAACCCAAAAACTAGCCAGAAGAACTCGAAAATTAGCCATAAAAACTCAGAAATTAGCTATAAAAACCCAAAAATTAACTATAAAACCCACAAATCAGCTAGCAAAACTAAAAAATTCGCCATAAAAACTCAAAAATTAGCCACAAAAACCCAAAAATTAGCCATAAAAACTCAAAAATTAGCTACAAAAACCCAAAAATTACCCAGAACCTCGGAAATTAGCCATAAAAACTCAGAAGTTAGCTCAAAAACCCAAAAATTAGCAAGAAACCCGAAAATTAGCCATAAATACTCAGAAATTAGCCAAAAAACCCAACAATTAGCTAGAAAAACTCAGAAATTGCCATAAAAACCCAAAAATTAGCCATAAAACCCAAAAACTAGCAAGAAGAACTCGAAAATTAGCCATAAAAACTCAGAAATTAGCCATAAAAACCCAAAAATTAGCTATAAAACCCACAAATCAGGTAGAAAAACTTAAAAATTAGCCAGAAAAACTCAAAAATCAGCTAGAAAACCCAAAATTAGCCATAAAAACACAAAAATTAGCTATAAAACCCACAAATCAGCTAGAAAAACCGAAAAATTAGCCAGAAAAACTCAAAAATTAGCTAGAAAACTCAAAAATTAGATAGACAAACTCGAAAATTGGCCATAAAAACTCAAAAATTAGCCATAAAAACCCAAAAATTAGCTATGAAATTCCAAAGATTAGCTATGAAATCCATAAATTTTTGGGTTTTATACCTATTTTTTGAGGTTTTATAGCTAAATTTTGGGTTTTTCCAGCAATTTTTGGGTTTTTATGGCTAAATTTTGAGTTTTTCTAGCGGATTTATGAGTTTTGTGGCTAATTTTTGAGTTTTGCTAGCTAATTTTTGGGTTTTATAGCTATTCTTTGAGTTTTTATAGTTTTTATAGCTAGAATAAACTCTGAAATTAGGTAGAAAAACTCAGAAATTAGTCACAAAACCCAGAAATTGTTAGATAAATCCAAAAATTAGCTATAAAAACTCAAAAATTCGCCATAAAAACTCAAACATCAGCCACAAAATCCCAAAAATTAGCTACAAAAACCCAAAAATCAGCCAGAACCTCGGAAATTAGCCATAAAAACTCAGAAATTAGCTCAAAAACCCAAAAATTAGCAAGAAACTCGAAAATTAGCCATAAAAACTCAGAAATTAGCCAAAAAACCCAACAATTAGATAGAAAAACTCAGAAATTAGCCATAAAAACCCAAAAATTAGCCATAAAACCCAACAACTAGCCAGAAGAACTCGAAAATTAGCCATAAAAACTCAGAAATTAGCCATAAAAACCCAAAAATTAGCTATAAAACCCACAAATCAGCTAGAAAAACTCAAAAATTAGCCAGAAAAACTCAAAAATCAGCTAGAAAACCCAAAATTAGCCATAAAACCTCAAAAATTAGCTACAAAAGCCCAAAAATTAGCCAGAACCTCGGAAATTAGCCATAAAAACTCAGAAATTAGCTCAAAAACCCAAAAATTAGCAAGAAACCCGAAAATTAGCCATAAAAACTCAGAAATTAGCCAAAAAAAACCCAACAATTAGCTAGAAAAACTCAGAAATTGTCATAAAAACCCAAAAATTAGCCATAAAACCCAAAAACTAGCAAAAAGAACTCAAAAATTAGCCATAAAAACTCAGAAATTAGCCATAAAAACCCAAAAATTAGCTATAAAACCCACAAATCAGCTAGAAAAACTCAAAAATTAGCCAGAAAAACTCAAAAATTAGCCAGAAAAACTCAAAAATCAGCTAGAAAACCCAAAATTAGCCATAAAAACCCAAAAATTAGCTATAAAACCCACAAATCAGCTAGAAAAACCGAAAAATTAGCCAGAAAAACTCAAAAATTAGCTAGAAAACTCAAAAATTAGATAGAAAAACTCAAAAATTAGATAGAAAAACTCGAAAATTGGCCATAAAAACTCAAAAATTAGCCATAAAAACCCAAAAATTAGCTATGAAATTCCAAAGATTAGATATGAAACCCATAAATTTTTGGGTTTTATACCTATTTTTTGAGGTTTTATAGCTAAATTTTGGGTTTTTCCAGCAATTTTTGGGTTTTTATGGCTAATATTTGAGTTCTTCTAGCTAATGTTCAAGTTTTCTAGCTAATTTTTGGGTTTTTATGGCTTATTACTTGGGTTTTTCTAGCTAATTTTTGGATTTTATAGCTATTCTTTGAGTTTTTATAGTTTTTATAGCTAGAATAAACTCTAAAATTAGCTAGCAAAACTCAAAAATTAGCCAGAAAAACTCAAAAATCAGCTAGAAAACCCAAAATTAGCCATAAAAACCCAAAAATTAGCTATAAAACCCACAAATCAGCTAGAAAAACCGAAAAATTAGCCATAAAAACCCAAAAATCAGCCGGGAAACTTAAACATTAGCTAGAAAAACTCAGAAAGTAGCTAGAAAAACTCGAAAATTAGCCATGAAAACCCAAAAATTAGCTTTGAAATTCCAAAGATTAGCTATGAAAAACCCATAAATTTTTGGGTTTTATAGCTATTTTTTGAGGTTTTATAGCTAAATTTTGGGTTTTTCTAGCAATTTTTGGGTTTTTATGGCTAATTTTTGAGTTCTTCTAGCTAATGTTCAAGTTTTCCAGCTAATTTTTGGATTTTATAGGTATTTTGAGTTTTTATAGTTTTTATAGCTAGAAAAACTCTAAATATTAGCTAAAAAAACTCAGAAATTAGCCACAAAAACCCAAATATCAGCCATAAAACCCAAAAATTAGCTAGAAAAACTCAGAAATTAGCCATAAAAACCCAAAAATCAGCCGGGAAACTTAAACATTAGCTTGAAAAACTCAGAAAGTAGCTAGAAAAACTCGAAAATTAGCCATGAAAACCCAAAAATTAGCTTTGAAATTCCAAAGATTAGCTATGAAACCCATAAATTTTTGGGTTTTATAGCTATTTTTTGAGGTTTTATAGCTAATTTTTGGGTTTTTCCAGCAATTTTTGGGTTTTTATTGCTAATTTTTGAGTTTTTCTAACTAATGTTTGAGTTTTCTAGATAATTTTTGGGTTTTCATGGCTTATTTTTTGGGTTTTTCTAGCTAATTTCTGGGTTTTATAACTATTTTCTGGGTTTTTGCAGCTAATTTTTGGGTTTTTCCAGCAATTTTTGGGTTTTTATTGCTAATTTTTGAAATTTTCTAATTAATGTTTGAGTTTTCTAGATAATTTTTGGGTTTTCATGGCTTATTTTTTAAGTTTTTCTATCTAATTTTTGAGTTTTCTAGCTAATTTTCGAGTTTTTCTGGATAATTTTTGGGTTTTAATGGCTATTTTTTGAGAATTTCCACCTAATTTTTAAGTTTTCTAGCAATTTTTGTGTTTTTATACCTTATTTTTCGGTTTTTTAGCAAATTTTTGGATTTTATGGCTAATTTTTGAGTTTTTCTATCTAATTTTTGGGTTTTATAGCTATTGTTTGAGTTTTTATAGTTTTTATAACTAGAATAAACTCTGAAATTAGCTGGAGAAACTAAGAAATTAGTCACAAAACCCAGAAATTGTTAGAAAAATCCAAAAATTAGCTATAAAAACTCAAAAAATATCTATAAAACCCAAAAATTAGCTAGAAAAACCCAAAAATTAGCTGGAAAAACTCAAAAATTAGCTACAAAAACCCAAAATTTAGCCAGAACCTCGAAAATTAGCCATAAAATCTCAGAAATTAGCTCAAAAACCCAAGAATTAGCAAGAAACTCGAGAATAAGCCATAAAAACCTAAAAATTAGCCATGAAACCCAAAAACTAGCCAGAAGAACTCGAAAATTAGCCATAACAACTCAGAAATTTGCCATAAAAACCCAAAAATTAGCTATAAAACCCACAAATCAGCTAGCAAAACTCAAAAATTCGCCATAAAAACTCAAAAATAAGCCACAAAAACCCAAAAATTAGCCATAAAAACTCAAAAATTATCTACAAAAACCCAAAAATTAGCCAGAACCTCGGAAATTAGCCATAAAAACTCAGAAATTAGCTCAAAAACCCAAAAATTAGCAAGAAACCCGAAAATTAGCCATAAAAACTCAGAAATTAGCCAAAAAAAACCCAACAATTAGCTAGAAAAACTCAGAAATTGCCATAAAAACCCAAAAATTAGCCATAAAACCCAAAAACTAGCCAGAAGAACTCGAAAATTAGCCATAAAAACTCAGAAATTAGCCATAAAAATCCAAAAATTAGCTATAAAACCCACAAATCAGCTAGAAAAACTCAAAAATTAGCCAGAAAAACTCAAAAATCAGCTAGAAAACCCAAAATTAGCCATAAAAACCCAAAAATTAGCTATAAAACCCACAAATCAGCTAGAAAAACCGAAAAATTAGCCAGAAAAACTCAAAAATTAGCTAGAAAACTCAAAAATTAGATAGAAAAACTCGAAAATTGGCCATAAAAACTCAAAAATTAGCCATAAAAACCCAAAAATTAGCTATGAAATTCCAAAGATTAGATATGAAACCCATAAATTTTTGGGTTTTATACCTATTTTTGAGGTTTTATAGCTAAATTTTGGGTTTTTCTAGAGATTTTTGGCTTTTTATGGCTAATTTTTGAGTTCTTCTAGCTAATGTTCCAGTTTTCCAGCTAATTTTTGGATTTTATAGGTATTTTTTGAGTTTTTATAGTTTTTATAGCTAGAAAAACTCCAAATATTAGCTAAAAAAACTCAGAAATTAGCCACAAAAATCCAAATATCAGCCATAAAACCCAAAAATTAGCTAGAAAAACTCAGAAATTAGCCATAAAAACCCAAAAATCAGCCGGGAAACTTAAACATTAGCTTGAAAAACTCAGAAAGTAGCTAGAAAAACTCGAAAATTAGCCATGAAAACCCAAAAATTAGCTATGAAATTCCAAAGATTAGCTATGAAACCCATAATTTTTTGGGTTTTATAGCTATTTTTTGAGGTTTTATAGCTAATTTTTGGGTTTTTCCAGCAATTTTTGGGTTTTTATTGCTAATTTTTGAGTTTTTCTAACTAATGTTTGAGTTTTCTAGATAATTTTTGGGTTTTCATGGCTTATTTTTTGAGTTTTTCTAGCGGATTTATGAGTTTTGTGGCTAATTTTTGAGTTTTCCTAGCTAGTTTTCATGGCTTATTTTTTGGGTTTTTCTATCTAATTTTTGAGTCTTCTAGCTAATTTTCAAGTTTTTCTGGCTAATTTTTGAGTTTTAATGGCTATTTTTTGAGAATTTCTACCTAATTTTTAAGTTTTCTAGCAATTTTTGTGTTTTTATACCTTATTTTTTGGTTTTTTAGCAAATTTTTGGATTTTATGACTAAATTTTGAGTTTTTCTAGCGGATTTATGAGTTTTGTGGCTAATTTTTGAGTTTTCCTAGCTAATTTTTGGGTTTTATAGCTATTCTTTGAGTTTTTATAGTTTTTATAGCTAGAATAAACTCTGAAATTAGGTAGAAAAACTCAGAAATTAGTCACAAAACCCAGAAATTGTTAGAAAAATCCAAAAATTAGCTATAAAAACTCAAAAATTCGCCATAAAAACTCAAACATTAGCCACAAAAACCCAAAAATTAGCCTTATAAACCCAAAAATAAGCTACAAAAAACCAAAAATTAGCCAGAACCTCGGAAATTAGCCATAAAAACTCAGAAATTAGCTCAAAAACCCAAAATTTAGCAAGAAACTCGAAAAGTAGCCATTAAAACTCAGAAATTAGCCAAAAAAACCCAACAATTAGATAGAAAAACTCAGAAATTAGCCATAAAAACCCAAAAATTAGCTATAAAACCCACAAATCAGCTAGAAAAACCCAAAAATTAGCCAGAAAAACTCAAAAATTAGCTAGAAAACCCAAAAATTAGATAGAAAAACTCGAAAATTGGCCATAAAAACTCAAAAATTAGCCATAAAAACCCAAAAATTAGCCATGAAACCCAAAAACTAGCCAAAGAATTAGCAAGAAACTCGAAAATTAGCCATAAAAACCCAAAAATTAGCCAAAAAAACCCAACAATTAGATAGAAAAACTCAGAAATTAGCCATAAAAACCCAAAAATTAGCTATAAAACCCACAAATCAGCTAGAAAAACCCAAAAATTAGCCAGAAAAACTCAAAAATTAGCTAGAAAACCCAAAAATTAGATAGAAAAACTCGAAAATTGGCCATAAAAACTCAAAAATTAGCCATAAAAACCCAAAAATTAGCCATGAAACCCAAAAACTAGCCAAAGAATTAGCAAGAAACTCGAAAATTAGCCATAAAAACCCAAAAATTAGCCATGAAACCCAAAAACTAGCCAAAGAATTAGCAAGAAACTCGAAAATTAGCCATAAAAACCCAAAAATTAGCCATGAAACCCAAAAACTAGCCAGAAGAACTCGAAAATTAGCCATAAAAACTCAGAAATTAGCTATAAAAACCCAAAAATTAACTATAAAACCCACAAATCAGCTAGCAAAACTAAAAAATTCGCCATAAAAACTCAAAAATTAGCCACAAAAACCCAAAAATTAGCCATAAAAACTCAAAAATTAGCTACAAAAACCCAAAAATTACCCAGAACCTCGGAAATTAGCCATAAAAACTCAGAAGTTAGCTCAAAAACCCAAAAATTAGCAAGAAACCCGAAAATTAGCCATAAATACTCAGAAATTAGCCAAAAAACCCAACAATTAGCTAGAAAAACTCAGAAATTGCCATAAAAACCCAAAAATTAGCCATAAAACCCAAAAACTAGCAAGAAGAACTCGAAAATTAGCCATAAAAACTCAGAAATTAGCCATAAAAACCCAAAAATTAGCTATAAAACCCACAAATCAGGTAGAAAAACTTAAAAATTAGCCAGAAAAACTCAAAAATCAGCTAGAAAACCCAAAATTAGCCATAAAAACACAAAAATTAGCTATAAAACCCACAAATCAGCTAGAAAAACCGAAAAATTAGCCAGAAAAACTCAAAAATTAGCTAGAAAACTCAAAAATTAGATAGACAAACTCGAAAATTGGCCATAAAAACTCAAAAATTAGCCATAAAAACCCAAAAATTAGCTATGAAATTCCAAAGATTAGCTATGAAATCCATAAATTTTTGGGTTTTATACCTATTTTTTGAGGTTTTATAGCTAAATTTTGGGTTTTTCCAGCAATTTTTGGGTTTTTATGGCTAATTTTTGAGTTCTTCTAGCTAATGTTCAAGTTTTCTAGCTAATTTTTGGGTTTTTATGGCTTATTACTTGGGTTTTTCTAGCTAATTTTTGGATTTTATAGCTATTCTTTGAGTTTTTATAGTTTTTATAGCTAGAATAAACTCTAAGATTAGCTAGAAAATCTCAGAAATTAGTCACAAAACCCAAAAATTGTTAGAAAAATCCAAAAATTAGCTATAAAAACTCAAAGAATAGCTATAAAACCCAAAAATTAACTAGAAAAACCCAAAAATTAGCCATGAAAACCCAAAAATTAGATATAAAATTCCAAAGATTAGCTCTGAATTTTTGGGTTTTATAGCTATTTTATGAGTTTTTATAGCTAATTTTTGGGTTTTTATGGCTGATTTTTGAGTTCTTTTAGCTAATGTTTAAGTTTTCTAGCTAATTTTTGGGTTTTTATGGCTCATTTTTTGGGTTTTTCTAGCTAATTTTTGGGTTTTATAACTATTTTCTGGGTTGTTGCAGCTAATTTTTGGGTTTTTCCAGCAATTTGTGGGTTTTTATTGCTAATTTTTGAGTTTTTCTAATTAATGTTTGAGTTTTCTAGATAATTTTTGGGTTTTCATGGCTCATTTTTTGGGTTTTTCTATCTAATTTTTGAGTTTTCTAGCTAATTTTCGAGTTTTTCTGGCTAAATTTTGGGTTTTAATGGCTATTTTTTGAGAATTTCTACCTAATTTTTAAGTTTTCTAGCAATTTTTGTGTTTTTATACCTTATTTTTTAGTTTTTTAGCAAATTTTTGGTTTTTACGGCTAATTTTTGAGTTTTCCTAGCTAATTTTTTGGTTTTATAGCTATTGTTTGAGTTTTTATAGTTTTTATAGCTAGAATAAACTCTGAAATTAGCTAGAGAAACTCAGAAATTAGTCACAAAACCCAGAAATTGTTAGAAAAATCCGAAAGTTAGCTATAAAAACTCAAAAAATATGTATAAAACCCAAAAATTAGCTAGAAAAACCCAAAAATTAGCTGGAAAAACTCAAAAATTCGCCATAAAAACTCAAAAATTAGCCACAAAAACCCAAAAATTAGCCATAAAAACCCAACAATTAGCTACAAAAACCCAAAATTTAGCCAGAACCTCGGAAATTAGCCATAAAAACTCAGAAATTAGCTCAAAAACCCAAAAATTAGCAAGAAACTCGAAAATTAGCCATAAAAACTCAGAAATTAGCCAAAAAAACCCAACAATTAGATAGAAAAACTCAGAAATTAGCCATAAAAACCCAAGAATTAGCCATAAAACCCAACAACTAGCCAGAAGAACTCGAAAATTAGCCATAAAAACTCAGAAATTAGCCATAAAAACCCAAAAAATAAGCCATGAAAACCAAACATTAGCTAGAAAACTTAAACATTAGATAGAAAAACACAAAAATTAGCTAGGAAAACTCAAAATTTAGCCATTAAATCCAAAAATTAGCTAGAAAAACCCAAAAATTAGCTATAAAACCCAAAAATTGCTAGGAAACCCGAAAATTAGGTAGAAAAAACTCGAAAATTAGCCATAAAAACTCAAAAATTAGCCAGAAAAACTCGAAAATTAGCTAGAAAACCCAAAACATAGATAGAAAAACCCAAAAAATAAGCCATGGGAACCCAAAAATTAGCTAGAAAACTTAGGCATTAGTTAGAAAAACTCAAAAATTAGCCATGAAAATCCAAAAATTGCTATGAAAACCAAAAAATTAGCTATAAAAACCCAAAAAATAGGTATAAAACTCAAAAGTTCATGGGTTTCATAGCTAACCTTTGGAATTTTATAGCTAATTTTTGAGTTTTCATGGCTAATTTTTGAGTTTTTCCAGCTAATGTTTAAGTGTTCTAGCTAATTTTTGGTTTTTCTAGCTAAGTATTGGGTTTTATAGCTATTTTACGAGTTTTTATAGCTAATTTTTGGATTTTTCTAGCTAATGTTTGTGTTTTATACCTATTTTACGAGTTTTTCTAGCAAATTTTTGAGTTTTTCTAGCTAATTTCCGGGTTTTATGGCTGATTTTTGGATTTTAATGGCTAATTTTTGAGATTTTCTGGCAAATTTTTGGGTTTTATGGCTATTTTTTGAGTTTTTATAGCTAAATTCTGAGTTTTTCCAACAATTTTTGGGTTTTGTGACTAATTTCTTTGTTTTTCTAGCTGATTGTTGGGTTTTTGTGGTTAATTTTTGGGTTTTATGGCTAATTTTTAGGTTTTTATGGCTAATTTTTGGGTTTTGTGGCTAATTTCTGAGTTTTTCCAAACAATTGTTGGGTTTTTGTGGCTAATTTCTGAGTTTTTCTAGCTAATTTTCTAGTTTTTCTGGCTAATTTTTGAGTTTTTATGGATGATTTCTGGGTTTTTAAGCTAATTTTTTGGTTTTCTAGCAATTTTTGGGTTTTTATAGCTAATTGTTGGGTTTTTCTAGCAATTTTTGGGTTTATGTGGCTAATTTTCTAGCTGATTCTTGAGTTTTTCTAGCTAATGTTTGGGTTTTTGTGGCTAATTTCTGAGTTTTTCTAGCTAATTTTTGGGTTTTTGTGGCTAATTTCTGAGTTTTTCTAGCTAATTTTTGGGTTTTTCCATTAATTTTTGGGTTTCTATAGCTAATTTTTGGGTTTTATAGCTATTGTTTGAGTTTTTATAGCTAAATTCTTGGTTTTTCTAACAATGTTTGCGTTTCGTGACTAATTTCTGTGTTTTTCTAGCTGATTGTTGGGTTTTTGTGGCTATTTTTTGGATTTTATGGCCAATTTTTGGGTTTTTGTGGCAAACTTTTGGGTTTTTTGGCTAATTTCTGAGTTTTTATGGCTAATTTTTGAGTTTTTGTGGCTAATTTTTGAGTTTTTATGACTAATTTTTGAGTTTTTATGGCTAATTGTTGAGTTTCTCTAGCCAATTTTTGAGTTTTATGGCTAATTTTTGAGTTTTCACGGCTAATTTTTGGGTTTCTGTGGCTAGTTTTCGAGTTATTCTAGCTAATTTTTCGGTTTTTTCAGCTAATTTTTTGTTTTTCTGGCTAATTTTTGGGTTTTATAGCCAATGTTTGAGTTCTTGAAGCTAATTTTTTTAACAATTGGTTTTGTCGCTAATTTCTGAGTTTTTCTAGCTAATTTCTGAGTTTTTGTAGCTAATTTTTGGGTTTTTTGGCTGATATTTGGGTTTTTATGGCTAATTTTTGGGTTTTTGTGGCTAATTTCTGAGTTATTCTAGCTAATTTTTAGAGTTTTTCTAGCTATAAGAACTATAAAAACTCAAAGAATAGCTATAAAACCCACAAATCAGCTGGGAAAACTCAAAAATGAGCCATTAAAACTCAAAAATTAGCCACAAGAACCCAAAAATTAACCATAAAAACCAAATATCAGCCATAAAAACCCAAATATTAGCCATAAAAACAAACAATTAGCCATAAAACCCAAAAATTAGCCATAAAAACCCAAAAATTAGCCATATAAAACCAAAAATTAGCTAGAACACTTAAACATTAGCTAGAAATAATCAAAAATCAGCTATTAAAACCAAAAATTAGCTATAAAATTCCAAAGATTAGCTATGAAACCCATAAATTTTTGGGTTTATAGCTACTTTTTGGGCTTTTATAGCTAATTTTCGGATTTTCATGGCTAATCTCTGAGTTTTTCTACCTAATTTTTGGGTTTCCTAGCAATTTTTGGGTTTTTATAGCTATTCTTTGAGTTTTTATAGTTCTTATAGCTGGAAAAACTCTAAAAATTAGCTTTAAAAACCCAAAAATTAGCCATAAAAACCCAAATATTAGCCATAAAACCCAAAAATTAGCCATAAAACCCAAAAGTTAGCTAGAGAAACTCCAAAATTAGTTAGAAAAACTCAGAAATTAGCTAGAAAAACTCAGAAATTAGCCACAAAAACCAATTGTTAGAAAAACCCAAAAATTAGCTTCAAGAACCCAAAAATTAGCCATAAAAACCCAAAATTTAGCCATAAAACCCAAAAATTAGCCATAAAACCCAAAAGTTAGCTAGAGAAACTCCAAAATTAGTTAGAAAAACCCAGAAATCAGCTAGAAAACCTCAAAAATTAGCCAAAAAAACCAAAAATTAGCCATAAAACCCAAAAATTTGCCACAAAAACCCAACAATTAGCTAGAAAAACTCAGAAACTATCTAGAAAAACTCAAAAATTAGCCACAAAAACCCATAAATTGGATTGAAAAACTCAAAATTCAGCCATAAAACCCAAATATTAGCTAGAAAAACTCAGGAATCAGCCAGAAAAACTTGTAAATTAGCAACATAAACCCAAAAATTGCTAGAAAAACTCAACAATTAGCCATAAAACCCAATAATTAGCTAGAATAAGTCAAAAACTAGCCATAAAAACTCGAAAATCAGCCACGGAAACCCAAAAATTAGCCATAGAAACCCAAAAATTAGCCATAAAACCCAAAAGTTAGCTAGAGAAACTCCAAAATTAGTTAGAAAAACTCAGAAATCAGCTAGAAAACCTCAAAAATTAGCCAAAAAAACTCAAAAATTAGCTATAAAAACCCAAAAATTTGCTGGAAAACCTCAAAAATTTATGGGTTTCATAGCTAATCTTTGGAATTTTATAGCTAATTTTTGGTTTTAATAGCTGATTTTTGATTATTTCTAGCTAATGTTTAAGTGTTCTAGCTAATTTTTGGTTTTACATGGCTAACTTTTGGGTTTTTATGGCTAATTTTTGGGTTTCTATGGCGAATTTTTGGGTTTTTCTAGCTAATTTTTGGGTTTTATAGCTATTTTACGAGTTTTTATAGCTAATTTTTAGGTTTTTCTAACAATTTTTGGGTATTGTGGCTAATTTCTGAGTTTTTATAGCTAAATTCTGGGTTTTTCTAACGATTTTTGGGTTTTTCGACTAATTCCTGTGTTTTTCTAGGTGATTGTTGGGTTTTTGTGGCTAATTTTTGGGTTTTATGGCTAATTTTTGGGTTTTTATGACTAATTTTTGGGTTTTTCTTTCGAGTTTCTGATTTTTTCTAGATAATTTTTGAGTTTTTTTAGCTAATTTTCGGGTTTTATGGCTAATTTTTGGGTTATTATGGCTAATTTTTGAGGTTTTCCAGCAAATTTTTGGGTTTTTATAGCTAATTTTTGAGTTTTTTTGGCTAATTTTTGAGGTTTTTTAGCTGATTTCTGAGTTTTTCTAACTAATTTTGGAGTTTCTCTAGCTAACTTTTGGGTTTTATGGCTAATTTTTGGGTTTTTATGGCTAATTTTTGGGTTTCCGTGGCTAATTTTCGAGTTTTTATGGCTAGTTTTTGACTTATTCTAGCTAATTATTGGGTTTCATGGCTAATTTCTGAGTTTTTCTACCTAATTTTTGGGTTTCCTAGCAATTTTTGGGTTTTTATAGCTATTCTTTGAGTTTTTATAGTTCTTATAGCTGGAAAAACTCTAAAAATTAACTAGAAAAACTCAGAAATTAGCCACAAAAACCCAAAAGTTGCTAGAAAAACCCGAAAATTAGCTTTAAAAACCCAAAAATCAGCCATAAAAACCCAAATATTAGCCATAAAACCCAAAAATTAGCTAAAAAAACTCAGAAATTAGCTAGAAAAACTCAGAAATTAGCCACAAAAACCAATTGTTAGAAAAACCCAAAAATTAGCTTCAAGAACCCAAAAATTAGCCATAAAAACCCAAAAATTAGCCATAAAACCCAAAAATTAGCCATAAAACCCAAAAGTTAGCTAGAGAAACTCCAAAATTAGTTAGAAAAACTCAGAAATCAGCTAGAAAACCTCAAAAATTAGCCAAAAAAACAAAAAATTAGCCATAAAACCCAAAAATTTGCCACAAAAACCCAACAATTAGCTAGAAAAACTCAGAAACTATCTAGAAAAACTCAAAAATTAGCCACAAAAACCCATAAATTGGATTGAAAAACTCAAAATTCAGCCATAAAACCCAAATATTAGCTAGAAAAACTCAAGAATCAGCCAGAAAAACTTGTAAATTAGCCACATAAACCCAAAAATTGCTAGAAAAACTCAAAAGTTAGCCTTAAAAATCCACAAATTAGCCATAAAAACCAAAAATTAGCCATAAAACACAGGAATTAGCCAAAAAAAACCCTACAATTGGCTAGAAAAACTCAGAAATTAGCAACAAAACCCAAAAATTAGCCATAAAAAACCAAAAATTAGCCATAAAACCCAAAAATTAGCCACAAAAACCCAACAATCAGCTAGAAAAACACAGAAATTAGTCACAAAACCCAAAAATTATTAGAAAAACCCAAAAATTAGCTATAAAAACCCAAAAATTAGTTAGAAAACCTCAAAAATTATCCATAAAAACCCAAAAATTGGCCATTAAACCCGAAAATTAGCTAGAAAAACCCAAAACTTAGCTAGGAAAACTCAGAAATTGGCCATAAAAACCCAAATATTAGCCATAAAACTCAAAAATTAGCTGGAAAAACTCCGGAACTAGCTAGAAAAACTCAAAAATTAGCCACAAAAACCAATAAATTGGCTTGAAAAACTCAAAATTTAGCCATAAAACCCAAATATTAGCTAGAAAAACCCAACAATTAGTTATAAAAACCCAAAAATTGCTAGAAAACCAAAAAATTAGCTCAAAAATCCCAGAAATTAGCCATAAAAACCAAAAAATTAACTAGTAAAACTCAGAAATTAGCAACAAAACCCAAAAATTGTTAGAAAAACCTAAAAATTAGCTATAAAATTTCGTAAAATAGCTATAAAACCTAAACATTAGCTAGAAAAACCCAAAAATTAGCTATAAAAACTCGTAAAATAGCTATAAAACCCAAAAATTAGCTAGAAAAACCCAAAAACTAGCTAGAAAAACTCAGAAATTAGCCACAAAACCCAAAAATTGTTAGAAAAACCCAAAAATTAGCTATAAAATTTCGTAAAATAGCTATAAAACCTAAACATTAGCTAGAAAAACCCGAAAATTAGCTATAAAAACTCGTAAAATAGCTATAAAACCCAAAAATTAGCTAGAAAAACCCAAAAACTAGCTAGAAAAACTCAGACATTCGCTAGAAAAACTCAGAAATTAGCCACAAAACCAAAAAATTTTTGGAAAAAACCCAAAAATTAGCTTTGAGAACCCAATAATTAGCTATAAAACTTAAAAATTAACTAGAAAAACTCAACAATTAGCCATAAAACCCAAATATCAGCTAGAAAAACTCAAGAATCAGCTAGAAAAACTTGGAAATTATCCACATAAACCCAAAAATTGCTAGAAAAACCCAACAATTAGCAATAAAAACCCAAAAATTGCTAGAAAACCAAAAAATTAGCTCAAAAAACCCAGAAATTAGCCATAAAAACCCAAAAATTAGCTAGAGAAACTCCAAAATTGGTCAGAAAAACTCAGAAATCAGCTAGAAAAACTCAAAAATTAGCCACAAAACCCAGAAATTGTTAGAAAATTCTAAAAATTAGCTATAAAAACTCGTAAAATAGCTATAAAACCCAAACATTAGCTAGAAAATCCCAAAAATTAGCTATAAAAACTCAAAAATTTGGTAGAAAATCTCAAAAATTAGCCATTAAAATCCAAAAATCAGCCATAGAACCCGGAAATTAGCTAGAAAAACTCAGAAATTACCCCCAATACCCAAAAATTGGTAGAAAAACCCGAAAATTAGCTATTTAAACCCAAAAATTAGCCATAAAAACCCAAATATTAGCCATAAAACCCAAAAATTAGCTAGAAAACCTCAACAATTAGCCGTAAAACCCAATAATTAGCTAGAATAAGTCGAAAACTAGCCATAAAAACTCGAAAATTTAGCCATAAAACCCAAATATTAGCTAGAAAAATTTTCTGATTTCTGAGTTTTTCTAACAAATTTTGGAGTTTCTCTAGCTAATTTTCGGGTTTTTATGGCTAATTTCTGGGTTTTTTGAGCTAATTTTTTGGTTTTCTAGCAAATTTTGGGTTTTTATTGCTAATTGTTGGGTTTTTCTAGCAATTTTTGGGTTTATGTGGATAATTTCCAAGTTTTTCTAGCTGATTCTTGAGTTTTTCTAATTGATATTTGGGTTTAATGGCTAATTGTTGAGTTTTTCTAGTTAATTTTTAAGTTTTATAGCTAATTATTGGGTTCTCAAAGCTAATTTTTGGGTTTTTCCAACAATTTTTTGGTTTTGTGGCTAATTTCTGAGTTTTTCTAGCGAATGTCTGAGTTTTTCTAGCTAGTTTTTGGGTTTTTCTAGCTAATTTTTGGGTTTTATAGCTATTTTACGAGTTTTTATAGCTAATTTTTGGGTTTTTCTAGCTAATGTTTAGGTTTTATAGCTATTTTAAGAAATTTTCTAGCTAATTTTTGGGTTTTTCTAACAATTGTTGGGTTTTGTGGCTAATTTCTGAGTTTTTCTAGCGAATTTCTGAGTTTTTCTAGCTAGTTTTTGGGTGTTTCTAGCTAATTTTTGGGTTTTATAGCTATTTTACAGGTTTTTATAGCTAATTTCTGGGTTTTTCTAGCTAATGTTTAGGTTTTATAGCTATTTTACGAAATTTTATAGCTAATTTTTAGATTTTTCTAACAATTTTTGAGTTTTGTTGCTAATTTCTGAGTTTTTATAGCTAATTGTTGGGTTTTTCCAGCAATTTTTGGGTTTATGTGGCTAATTTCCAAGTTTTTCTAGCTGATTCTTGTGTTTTTCTAGCCAATTGTTGGGTTTTTGTGGCTAATTTCTGAGTTTTTCTAGCTAATTTTCTAGTTTTTCTGGCTAATTCCTGGGTTTTATGGCTAATTTTTTGGTTTTTATGGCTAATTTGTGGATTTTCAAGGCTAACTTTTGAGTTTTTCTACCAATTTTTGGGTATTGGGGGTAATTTCTGAGTTTTTCTAGGTAATTTTTAGAGTTTTTCTAGCTATAAAAACTATAAAAACTCAAAGAATAGCTATAAAACTCATAAATTAGCTAGAAAAACTCAAAAGTTAGCCAAAAAATCAAAAATTAGCTGAAAAAAACCAAAAAATTAGGTATAAAAACACAAAAATTGCTAGAAAACTCGAATATTAGGTAGGAAAACTCGAAAATTAGTCATAAAAACCCAAAAATTTCCCAAAAAAACTCGAAAATTAGCTGGAAACCTCAAAAATTAGACAGAAAAACCCAAAAAATAAGCCATGAAAACCAAACATTAGCTAGAAAACTTAAACGTTAGATAGAAAAACTCAAAAATTAGCTAGGAAAACTCAAAATTTAGCCATTAAATCCAAAAATTAGCTAGAAAAACCCAAAAATTAGCTATAAAATCCAAAAATTCCTAGGAAACCCGAAAATTAGGTAGAAAAACTCGAAAATTAGCCATAAAAACCCAAAAATTAGCCAGAAAAACTCGAAAATTAGCTAGAAAACCCAAAACATAGATAGAAAAACCCAAAAAATAAGCCATGGGAACCCAAAAATTAGCTAGAAAACTTTGACATTAGTTAGAAAAACTCAAAAATTAGCCATGAAAATCAGAAAATTGCTATAAAAAACCAAAAATTAGCTATAAAAACCCAAAAAATAGGTATAAAACTCAAAAGTTCATGTGTTTCATAGCTAACCTTTGGAATTTTATAGCTAATTTTTGAGTTTTCATGGCTAATTTTTGAGTTTTTCCAGCTAATGTTTAAGTGTTCTAGCTAATTTTTGGGTTTTTCTAGCTAAGTATTGGGTTTTATAGCTATTTTACGAGTTTTTATAGCTAATTTTTGGATTTTTCTAGCTAATGTTTGGGTTTTATACCTATTTTACGAGTTTTTCTAGCAAATTTTTGAGTTTTTCTAGCTAATTTCCGGGTTTTATGGCTGATTTTTGGATTTTAATGGCTAATTTTTGAGATTTTCTGGCAAATTTTTGGGTTTTTATAGCTAATTTTTGGGTTTTATGGCTATTTGTTGAGTTTTTATAGCTAAATTCTGAGTTTTTCCAACAATTTTTGGGTTTTGTGACTAATTTCTTTGTTTTTCTAGCTAATTGTTGGGTTTTTGTGGTTAATTTTTGTGTTTTATGGCTAATTTTTAGGTTTTTATGGCTAATGTTTGGGTTTTGTGGCTAATTTCTGAGTTTTTCTAAACAATTGTTGGGTTTTTGTGGCTAATTTCTGAGTTTTTCTAGCTAATTTTCTAGTTTTTCTGGCTAATTTTTGAGTTTTTATGGATGATTCCTGGGTTTTTAAGCTAATTTTTTGGTTTTCTAGCAATTTTTGGGTTTTTATAGCTAATTGTTGGGTTTTTCTAGCAATTTTTGGGTTTATGTGGCTAATTTTCTAGCTGATTCTTGAGTTCTTCTAGCTAATGTTTGGGTTTTATGGCTAATTTCTGAGTTTTCCTAGCTGACTGTTGGGTTTTTGTGGCTAATTTCTGAGTTTTTCTAGCTAATTTTTGGGTTTTTCCAACAATTTTTGGGTTTTTATAGCTAATTTTTGGGTTTTATAGCTATTGTTTGAGTTTTTATAGCTAAATTCTTGGTTTTTCTAACAATGTTTGCGTTTCGTGACTAATTTCTGTGTTTTTCTAGCTGATTGTTGGGTTTTTGTGGCTAATTTTTGGATTTTATGGCCAATTTTTGGGTTTTTGTGGCAAACTTTTGGGTTTTTTTGGCTAATTTCTGGGTTTTTATGGCTAATTTTTGAGTTTTTGTGGCTAATTTTTGAGTTTTTATGGCTAATTGTTGAGTTTCTCTAGCCAATTTTTGAGTTTTATGGCTAATTTTTGAGTTTTCACGGCTAATTTTTGGGTTTCTGTGGCTAGTTTTCGAGTTATTCTAGCTAATTTTTTGTTTTTCTGGCTAATTTTTGGGTTTTATAGCCAATGTTTGAGTTCTTGAAGCTAATTTTTGGGTTTTTTTAACAATTGGTTTTGTCGCTAATTTCTGAGTTTTTCTATCTAATTTCTGAGTTTTTGTAGCTAATTTTTGGGTTTTTGTGGCTAATTTCTGAGTTATTCTAGCTAATTTTTAGAGTTTTTCTAGCTATAAGAACTATAAAAACTCAAAGAATAGCTATAAAACCCACAAATCAGCTGGGAAAACTCAAAAATGAGCCATTAAAACTCAAAAATTAGCCACAAGAACCCAAAAATTAACCATAAAAACCAAATATCAGCCATAAAAACCCAAATATTAGCCATAAAAACAAACAATTAGCCATAAAACCCAAAAATTAGACATTAAAACGCAAAAATTAGCTATAAAATTCCAAAGATTAGCTATGAAACCCATAAATTTTTGAGTTTTATAGCTATTTTTTGGGTTTTTATAGCTAATTTCTTGTTTTTTTCTGCTAATTTTTGAATTTTTTGGCTAAATTTTGGGTTTTTCTATCTAATATATGAGTTTTATAGCTATTTTTTGAGTTTTAGTTAGCTAAATTCTGGGTTTTTCTAATAATTTTTGGGTGTTGTGACTAATTTCTGTGTTTTTCTAGCTGATTGTTGAGTTTTTGTGGCCAATTTTTGGGTTTTATGGCTAATTTTTTGGTTTTTATGACTAATTTTTGGGTTTTGTGGCTAATTTCTGAGTTTTTCCAGCAAATTTTTGGGTTTTGTGGCTAATTTCTGAGTTTTTCTAGCTAATTTTCTAGTTTTTCTGGCTAATTCTTGGATTTTATGGCTTATTTTTGGTTTTTATAGCTGATTTGCGGATTTTTAAGGCTAATTTTTGAGTTTTTGTGGCTAATTTTTGAGTTTTCATGGCTAATTGGTGAGTTTTTCTAGCTAATTTGTGGGTTTTATAGCTAATTTTTGAGTTTTTGTGGCTAATTTTCAAGTTTTTATGGCTAATTTCTGAGTTTTTCCATCTGATTTCTCAGTTTTTCTAACCAATTTTGGAGTTTCTCTGGCTAATTTTTGGGTTTTATGGCTAATTTTTGGGTTTCTGTGGCTAATTTTCGAGTTTTTATGGTTAGTTTTTGAGTTATTCTAGCTAATTTTCGGGTTTTATGACTGATTGTTGAGTTTTTCTAGCTAATTTTTAAGATTTATAGCTAATTTTTGGGTTTTTATGGATAGTTTTTGAGTTTTTCTAGCTAATTTTTTTGGTTTTTTAGCTAATTTTTGGGTTTTTCTAGCTAGTTTTTGGGTTTTATGGCTAATTGTTGAGTTTTTCCAACTAATTTTTGGGTTTTATAGCTAATTTTCGAGTTCGTTTAGCTAATTTTTGGGTTTTTGTGGCTAATTTTTGGGTTTTTCTATCAATTTATTGGTATTTGTGGCTAATTTCTGAGTTTTTCTAGCTAATTTTCAGAGTTTTCCTAGTTATAAAAACTATAAAAACCCAAAAATTAGCTATAAAATCCAAAAATTAGCTAGAAAAACCCAAAAAATAAGCCATAAAAACCCAAAAATTAGCTAGAAAACTTAAACATTAGCTAGAAGAACTCAAAAATCAGCCATAAAAATCCAAAAATTGCTAGAAAAACCCAAAAATTAGCTATAAAACCTCAAAAAAAAGCTATAAAACCCAAAAATTCATGGGTTTCATAGCTAATCTTTGGAATTTCATAGCTAATTTTTGGGTTTTCATGGCTAATTTTCGAGTTTTTCTAGCTAATTTCTGAGTTTTTCTAGCTAATTTTTGTTTTTTATGGCTAATTTGTGGATTTTTAAGGCTAATTTTTGAGTTTTTGCGGCTAATTTTTGAGTTTTCATGGCTAATTGGTTAGTTTTTCTAGCTAATTTTTGGGTTTTATAGCTAATTTTTGGGTTTATATGGCTGATTTCTGGGTGTTATAGGTATTTTACGAGTTTCTATAGCTAATTTTTGAGCTAGTCTAGCTGATTGCTGATTAACTCAAAAAATAGCTATAAAACCCAAAAATTTATGTGTTTCATAGCTAATCTTTGGAATTTTATAGCTAATTTTTGGGCTAATTTTTATGGCTAATTTTTAAGTTTTTATGGCTAATTTTTGAGTTTTTCTATCAATTTTTGAGTTTTTTGGCTAATTTTTGAGTTTTTCTAGCTAGTTTTTGGGTTTTTTAGCTAATTTCTGAGTTTTTCTCGCTAATTTTTAAGTTTCTCCAGCCAATTTTCGGGTTTTATGGCTAATTTTTGGTTTGTTATGGCTAATTTTTGAGTTTTTCCAGCTTGATTTTGGGTTGTATAGCAAGTTTTTGGGTTTTTATACCTAATTTTTGAGTTTTTCTAACAATTTTTGGGTTTTTGTGGCTAATTTTTGTGAGAATTAGCTAGAAAACTTAAACAATAGCTAGAAAAATTAAAAATTAGCTATAAAAACCCAAAAAATAATTTTTGAGTTTTTCTAAAACCCAAAAATTAGGTATAAAAACACAAAAATTTTTTCTATTTTTCTATTTTCTATTTTTTCTATAGCTAATTTCTGAGTTTTTCTAGCTGATTGTTGGGTTTTTGTGGCTAATTTCTGTGTTTTTTAGCTGATTCTCGAGTTTTTCTAGCTAATTCTTGAGTTTTCCCAGCTAATTGGCTGTGGCTAATTTTTGAGTTTTTATGGCTAGTTTTTGAGTTTTTCCAATCAATTTTTGGGTTTTATAGCTGATTTTCGAGTGTTTCTAGCTAATTTTTGAGTTTCTCTAGCTAATTTTTGGGTTTTATGGCTAATTTTTTGGTTTTTATGGCTAATTTTCGAGGTTTTCTAGCTAATTTGAGGGTTTTATAGCTAATTTTTGGGTTTTTATGGCTAATTTTTCTGTTTTTGTGGCTAATTTCTGGGTTTTTATGGCTAATTTTTGGATTTTGTGGCTGATTTTTGGGTTTCTGTGGCTAATTTTTGATTTTTTATGGCTAGTTTTTGAGTTTGTCAAACTAATTTTTGGGTTTTATAGCTGATTTTCGAGTTTTTCTAGCTAATTTTTGGGTTTTATAGCTAATGTTTGGGTTTCTCCCACAATTCTCCCACAAGTTTTCATGGCTACTTTTCGGGTTTTGTGGCTAATTTCTGAGTTTTTCCAGCTGATTGTTGGGTTTTTTTGGCCAATTTCTGAGTTTTTATGGCTAAATTTCGAGGTTCTGGCTAATTTTCGGATTTTTGAGCTAATTTCTGAGTTCTTATGATTAAATTTTCGAGGTTCTGGCTAATTTTTGGTTTTTGTAGCTAATTTTTTGGGTTTTATGAATAATTTTTGGGTTTTTGTGGCTAATTTTTGATTTTTATGGCTAGTTTTTGAGGTTTTCGAGCTAACTTTTGGGTTTTATAGCTGATTTTCGAGTTTTTCTGGCTAATTTTTGTTTTTTTATGGCTAATTTCTGGGTTTTTTGAGCTAATTCTTTATTTTTCTAGCAATTTGTGGGTTTTTATAGCTGATTGTTGGGTTTTTCTAGAAATTTTTGGGTTAATGTGGCTAATTTCCAAGTTTTTCCAGCTGATTCTTGAGTTTTTGTAGCTAATGTTTGGGTTTTATGGCTAAATTTCGAGTTTTTCTAGCCAATTTATGGGTTTTGTGGCTAATTTTTGAGTTTTTATAGCTAGTTTCTGAGTTTTTCTAGCTAATTTTTGAGTTTCTCAAGCTAATTTTTGGATTTTATGGCTAATTTTTTGGTTTTTATGGCTGATTTTTGAGGTTTTCTGGCTAATTTTTGGGGTTTTATAGCTAATTTTTGAGTTTTATACCTATTTCTTGAGTTTTTATGGCTAATTTTCGAGGTTCTGGCTAATTTTTGGATTTTTGTAGCTAATTTTTGGGGTTTTATGAATAATTTTTGGGTTTTTGTGGCTAAGTTTTGAGTTTTTATGGCTGATTTTTGAGTTTTTCCAGCTAATTTTTGGGTTTTTCTAGCTAATTTTTGGGTTTTATAGCTAATTTTTCAGTTTTTATGACTAATTTGTGGGTTTTTCTAGCTGATATGTGGGTTTTATAGCTAATTTTTGGGTTTTTATGGCTAGTTTTTGGGTTTTATGGCTAATTTTTAGCTTTTCATGGCTAATTTTCGAGGTTCTGGCTAATTTTTGGGTTTTTGTAGCTAATTTTTGGGGTTTTATGAATAATTTTTGGGTTTTTGTGGCTAATTTTTGAGTTTTTATGGTTAATTTTTGAATTTTTCCAGCTAATTTTTGGGTTTTTCTAGCTAATTTTTGGGTTTTTCTAGCTAATTTTTGGGTTTTATAGCTATTTTTTGAGTTTTTTCATCTAATTTTTGGGTTTTCTAGCAAATTTTTGAGATTTTCTGGTTAATTTTTGGGTTTTCCCAGCTAATTTTAGGATTTTATGGTTTTTATGGCTAATTTTCGAGTTCTTCTGGCTAGTTTTTGGGTTTTATGGCTAATTTGTGGGTTTTTATGGCGAATTTTTGGGTTTTGTGGCTAATTTCTGAGTTTTTATGGCTATTTTTTGAGGTACTGGCTAATTTCTGGGTTTTATGGCTAATTTTAGGGTTTTGATGGCTAAGTTCTGGGTTTTCATTTCATTTTTGGGTTTTTCCGAATAATTTTCGAGTTTTTATGGCTAATTTTTGAGTTTTTATGGCTAATTTTGGAGTGCTGGATAATTTTTGGGTTTCATGGCTAATTTTTGGGATTTTGTGGCTGATTTTTGTGTTATTATGGCTAATTTTTGGGGTTTTGTGGCTAATTCTTGAGATTCTATGGCTAATTTTTGAGTTTTTCCAGCTTATTTGAGGGTTTTATAGCTAACTTTTGGGTTTTTATGGTTAATTTTTCTGTTTTTGTGACTAATTTCTGGGTTTTTATGGCTAATTTTTGGGTTTTTGTGGCTGATTTTTGGGATTCTGTGGCTAATTTTTGAGTTTTTATGGCTAGTTTTTGAGTTTGTCGAGCTAATTTTTGGGTTTTATAACTGATTTTCGAGTTTTTCTAGCTAATTTTTAGGTTTTATAGCTAATGTTTGGGTTTTTCTCACAATTTTTGGGTTTTGTGGCTAATTTCCGAGTTTTTCTGGATAATTTTTGGGTTTTTATGGCTAATTTTTGAGGTTTTCTAGCTAATTGTTGGGTTTTTATAGCTAATTTTTGGGTTTTATATCTATTTTGTGAGTTTTTAAAGCTAAATTCTGGGTTTCTCTAACAATTTTTGGGTTTTGTGACTAATTTCTTTGTTCTTCCAGCTGATTGTTGGGTTTTTGTGGCTAATTTTTGTGTTTTATGGCTGATTTTTGGGGTTTTCATGGCTAATTTTTGGCTTTTGTGGCTAATTTCTGTGTTTTTCTAGCCAATTGTTGGGTTTTTGTGGCTAATTTCTGAGTTTTTCCAGCTAATTTCCTAGTTTTTCTCGATAATTCTTGGGTTTTATGGCTAATTTTTTGTTTTTTATGGCTAATTTGTGGATTTTCAAGGCTAATTTTTGAGTTTTTGTGGCTAATTTTTGAGTGTTTATGGCTAATTAGTGAGTTTTTCTAGCTAATTTGTGGGTTTTATAGCTAATTTTTGGGTTTCTATGGCTGATTTTTGAGTTTTTGTGGCTAATTTTTGGTTTTTTGTGGCTTATTTTCGAGTTTTTATGGCTAATTTTTGAGTTTTTCCAGCTGATTTCTTAGTTTTTCTAACCAATTTTGGAGTTTCTCTAGCTAACTTTTGGGTTTTATGGCTAATTTTTGGGTTTTTATGGCTAATTTTTGTTTTTCTGTGGCTAATTTCTGAGTTTTTATGGTTAGTTCTTGAGTTATCCTAGCTAATTTTTGGGTTTTATGACTAATTGTTGAGTTTTTCTAGCTAACATTTAAGTTTTATAGCTAATTATTGGGTTCTTAAAGCTAATTTTTGGGCTTTTCTAACAATTTATTGGTTTTTGTGGCTAATTTCTGAGTTTTTCTAGCTAATTTTTGGGTTTTATGGCTGATATTTGGGTTTTTATAGCTAATTTCTGAGTTTTTCTAGCTGATTTTTAGAGTTTTTCTAGCTATAAAAACTATAAAAACTCAAAGTATAGCTATAAAACCCAAAAATTAGCTGGAAAAACTCAAAAATTAGCCACAAAACTCATAAATTAGCTAGAAAATCTCAATATTCAGCCATAAAATCCAAAAATTAGCTAAAAAGACCAAAAAATTAGGAATAAAAACACAAAAATTGCTAGAAAAACCCAAAAATTATCTATAAAAACCCAGAAAATAGCTATAAAACCCAAAAATTTTTGGGTTTCATAGCTAATCTTTGGAATTTTTTAGCTAATTTTTGGGTTTTCATTACTAATTTTTGAGTTTTTCCACCTAATGTTTGAGTTTTTCTGGCTAATGTTTTAGTTTTCTAGCTGTTTTTTGGGTTTTATAGCTAATTTTGGGTTTTTAAAGATAATTTCTAGGTTTTTCTAACAATTTATTGGTTCTTGTGGCTAATTTCTGAGTTTTTCTAGCTAACTTTTAGAGTTTTCCTAGTCATAAAAACTATAAAAACCAAAAAAATAGCTATAAAACCCAAAAATTAGCTAGAAAACTTGAACATTAGCTAGAAGAACTCAAAAATTAGCCATAAAAACCAAAAAATTGCTAGAAAAATCCAAAAATTAGCTATAAAAACTCAAAAAAAAACTATAAAACCCAAAAATTTATGGGTTTCATAGCTAATCTTTGGAATTTTCTAGCTAATATTTGGGTTTTCATGGCTAATTTTCGAGTTTTTCTAGCTAATTTCTGAGTTTTTAGAGCTAATTTTTGAGTTTTTCTATCAATTTTTGGGTTTTGTGGCTAATTTTTGAGTTTTTCTAGCTAATTTTTGGGTTTTTATGGCTTATTTTTTGGATTTTTCTATCTGATTTTTGAGTTTTTCTAGCTAATTTTTGGGTTTTTATGGCTAATTTCTGGGTTTTTTAAGCAAATTTTTTGGTTTTCTAGCAATTTTTGGGTTTTTATAGCTAATTGTTGGGTTTTTCTAGCAATTTTTAAGTTTATGTGGCTAATTTCCAAGTTTTTCTAGCTGATTCTTGAGTTTTTCTAGCTAATGTTTGGGTTTTATGGCTAAATTTTGAGTTTTTCTAGCCAATTTATGGGTTTTTGTGGCTAATTTTCAAGTTTTTCTAGCTGATTCTTGAGTTTCTCTAGCTAATTTTTGGGTTTTATGGCTGATTTTCGGGTTTTATGGCTAATTTTTGGGGTTTTCTAGCTAATTTTTGGGTTTTATAGCTATTTTTTGAGTTTTTATAGCTAAATTCTGGGTTTTTCTAACAATTTTCGGGTTTTGTGACTAAATTCTGTGTTTTTATAGCTGTTTGTTGAGTTTTTGTGGCTAATTTATGGGTTTTATGACTAATTTCTGAGTTTTTCTAGCCAATTGTTGGGTTTTTGTGGCTAATTTCTGAGTTTTTCTAGCTACTTATCTAGTTTTTCTGGCTAATTCTTGGGTTTTATGGCTAATTTTTTGTTTTTATAGCTAATTTGTGGATTTTAAAGGCTAATTCTCGAGTTTTGTTGGCTAATTTTTGAGTTTTTATGGCTAATTGTTGAGTTTTTCTAGCTAATTTGTGGGTTTTATATCTAATTTTCGGGTTTTTATGGCTAATTTTTGATTTTTTGTGGCCAACTTTTGGGTTTTTGTGGCTAATTTTTGAGTTTTTATGGCTAATTTGTGAGATTTTCTAGCTGATTTCTGAGTTTTTCCAACTAATTTTGGAGTTTCTCTAGCTAACTTTTGGGTTTTATGGCTAATTTTTGGGTTTTTATGACTAATTTTTGGGTTTTATAGCTATTTTTTGAGTTTTTATAGCTAAATTCTGGGTTTTTCTAACAATTTTCGGGTTTTGTGACTAAATTCTGTGTTTTTATAGCTGTTTGTTGAGTTTTTGTGGCTAATTTATGGGTTTTATGACTAATTTCTGAGTTTTTCTAGCCAATTGTTGGGTTTTTGTGGCTAATTTCTGAGTTTTTCTAGCTAATTATCTAGTTTTTCTGGCTAATTCTTGGGTTTTATGGCTAATTTTTTGTTTTTATAGCTAATTTGTGGATGTTAAAGGCTAATTCTCGAGTTTTGTTGGCTAATTTTTGAGTTTTTATGGCTAATTGTTGAGTTTTTCTAGCTAATTTGTGGGTTTTATATCTAATTTTCGGGTTTTTATGGCTAATTTTTGATTTTTTGTGGCCAACTTTTGGGTTTTTGTGGCTAATTTTTGAGTTTTTATGGCTAATTTGTGAGATTTTCTAGCTGATTTCTGAGTTTTTCCAACTAATTTTGGAGTTTCTCTAGCTAACTTTTGGGTTTTATGGCTAATTTTTGGGTTTTTATGACTAATTTTTGGGTTTCTGTGGCTAATTTTTGAGTTTTTATGGCTAGTTTTTGAGTTATTCTAGCTAATTTTTGGGTTTCATGGCTAATTGTTGAGTTTTTCTAGCTAATTTTTGCGTTGTATAGCTAATTTTCGGGTTTTTATAGCTAATTTTTGGGTTTTTATGGCTAAATTTGGGTTTTTGTGGCTAATTTTTGAGTTTATCTAGCTAATTTTCGGGTATTATGGCTAATTTTTGGGTTTTCATCGCTAATTTTTGAGTTTTTCAAGCTAAATTTTGGGTTGTATAGCTAATTTTTTGGTTTTTATAGCTAACTTTTGGGTTTTTCTAACAATTTTTGGGTTTTTGTGTTTAATGTCTGGGTTTTTTTAGCTAATTTTCGAGTTTTTCTGGCTAATTTTTGGGTTTTATGACTAATTGTTCGTTTTTATGGCTGATATTTGGGTTTTTTATGGCTAATTTTTGAGTTTTTGTGGCTAATTTTTGAATTTTTATATCTAATTTCTGAGTTTTTCTAGCTGATTTGTGGGTTTTATAGCTAATTTTTGGGTTTTCATGGCTAATTTTTGGGTTTTTTTGGCTAATTTCTTAGTTTTTATGGCTAATTTTCAAAGTTGTGGCTAATTTTTGGGTTTTTGTAGCTAATTTTTGGGTTTTTATGGCTAATTTTTGGGTTTTTTTATAGCTATTTTATGAGTTTTTGTAGCTAATTTTTGAGTTTTTCTATCAATTTTTGAGTTTTGTTGCTAATTTTTGAGTTTTTCTAGCTGGTTTTTGAGTTTTTTAGCTAATTTCTGAGTTTTTCTCGATAAATTTTTTGTGGCTAATTTAGCTAGAAAACTTAAACATTAGCTAGAAAAACTCAAAAATTAGCTATAAAAAACCGAAAAATATCTATAGAACCCAAAAATTTATGGGTTTCATAGCTAACCTTTGGAATTTTATAGCCAATTTTTGGGTTTTCATGGCTAATTTGTGAGTTTTTCTAGCTAATTTTTGAGTTTTTCTAGCTAATGTTTGAGTTTTCCAGCTAATTTTTGGGTTTTTATGGCTAATTTTTGGGTTTTTATGGCTGATTTTTGGGTTTTTATGGCTAATTTTTGGGTTTTTATGGCTGATTTTTGGGTTTTTATGGCTAATTTTTGGGTTTTTCTCGCTAATTTTTGGGTTTTATAGGTATAGTTTTTCTAGTTGATTGTTGGGTTTTTGTGGCTAATTTCTGAGTTTTTTCAGCTGATTTTCGAGTTTTTCTAGCTAATTCTTGAGTTTTTCCAGCTAATTGTTGGGTTTTATGGCTAAATTTTGAGTTTTTCTAGCTAATTTTCGAGTTTTTCTGGCTAATTTTTGGGTTTTGTGGCTACTTTTTGGGTTTTTGTGGCTAATTTTTGGGTTTCTATAGCTAATTTTTGGAAATTTTCGGCTAATTTTTGAGTTTTCCTAGCTAATTTTTGCGTTGTATAGCTAATTTTCGGGTTTTTATAGCTAATTTTTGGGTTTTTATGGCTAAATTTTGGGTTTTTGTGGCTAATTTTTAAGTTTCTCTAGCTAATTTTCGGGTATTATGGCTGATTTTTGGGTTTTAATCGAACTCAATGGGCTTCATTGGATGTAAATCGACGATATCTCACCATGTAAGATGCAAATTCACTCAAATATATGATGAGTTTGGGCGTAAAATGTCGGAAATAGATTTCGAAAATGTTCAATCGAAGCAGCGTGACCATCGACCTCAATGGGCTTCATTGGATGTAAATCGACGATATCTTACCATGTAAGATGCAAATTCACTCGAATATATGATGTGTTTGGACTTAAAATGGCAGAAATAGATTTCGAAAATGTTCAATCAAAACATAGTGATCATCGACCTCAATGGTCTTCATTGGATGAAAATCGACGATATCTTATCATGTAAGATGCAAATTCACTCAAATATATGATGTGTTTGGACCTAAAATGGCGGAAACAGATTTTGAAAATGTTGAATCAATTCAGAGTGACAGTCGACCTCAATAGGATTGAATGGATGTGAATCGACGATATCTGATGAAGTTAGATGCAAATTCACTCGAATATATATAATAAATGATGTGTTTGAACTTAAAATGTCGGAAATGAATTTCGAAAATATTCAATAAAAACAGAGTTACCATCGACCTCAATGGGCTTCATTGGATGTAAATCGACGATATCTTACCATGTTAGATGCAAATTCACTCAAATATATGATGTGTTTGGACTTAAAATGGCGGGAATAGATTTCGAAAATGTTCAATCAAAACATAGTGACCATCGACCTCAATGGGCTTCATTGGATGTAAATCGACGATATCTTACCATGTAAAATCCAAATTCACTCAAATATATGATGTGTTTGGACTTAAAATAACGGAAGTAGATTTCAGAAATGTTCAATCAAAACATAGTGATCATCGACCACAATGGGCTTCATTGGATGTAAATCGACGATATCTTATCATGTTAGATGCAAATTCACTCGAATATATGATGTGTTTGCACTTAAAATGGCGGAAATAGATTTTGAAAATGTTGAATCAAATCAGAGTGACAGTCGACCTCAATAGGATTGAATGGATGTGAATCGACGATATCTGATGAAGTTAGATGCAAACTCACTCAAATATATAAGAATTGATGTGTTTGGACTTAAAATGGCAGAATTAGTTTTCGAAAATATTCAATCAAAACAGAGTGACCATTTCTGTGTTTTCCAGCTGATTGTTGGGTTTTTGTGGCTAATTTTTGTGTTTTATGGCTGATTTTTGGATTTTTATGGCTAATTTTTGGGTTTTTCTAGCTTATATGTGAGTTTTATAGCTAATTTCCTGGTTTTTATGGCTAATTTTTGAGATTTTGTGGCTAATTTCCGAGGTTTTATGGCTAATTTTTGAGTTTTTCCAGCTAATTTGAGGGTTTTATAGCTAATTTTTGAGTTTTTATGGCTAATTTCTGAGTTTTTATGGCTAATTTCTGAGTTTTTATGGCTAATTTTCGAGTTCTTCTGGCTAGTTTTTGGGTTTTATGGCTAATTTTTTGCTTTTCATGGCTAATTTCCGGGTTTTGTGGCTAATTTCTGAGTTTTTCCAGCTGATTATTGGGTTTTTTTGGCCAATTTCTGAGTTTTTATGGCTAAACTTCGAGGTTCTGGCTAATTTTTGGATTTTTGAGCTAGGTTCTGAGTTTTTATGGCTAATTTTCGAGGTTCTGGCTAATTTTTGGAGTTTTATGAATAATTTTTGGGTTTTTGTGGCTAATTTTTGATTTTTTATGGCTGATTTTTGAATTTTTCCAGCTAATTTCTGGGTTTTTCCAGCTAATTTTTGGGTTTTATAGCTATTTTTTTAGTTTTTCTATCTAATTTTTGGGTTTTCTAGCTAATTTTTGAGTTTTTCTGGTTAATTTTTGGGTTTTCCCAGCTAATTTTAGGATTTTATAGCTAATTTTTGGGTTTTTTTGGCTAATTTTTCTGTATTTGTGGCTAATTTCTGGGTTTTTATGGCTAATTTTTTGGTTTTTGTGGCTGATTTCTGGGTTTTTATGGCTAATTTTTTGGTTTTTGTGGCTGATTTCTGGGTTTCTGTGGCTAATTTTTGAGTTTTTACGGCTAATTGTTGAGTTTTTCAGATTAATTTTTGGGTTTTATAGCTGATTTTCAAGTTTTTCTAGCTAATTTTTTGGGTTTTATAACTAATTCTTGGGTTTTTATAGCTAATTTTTGGGTTTTATATCTATTTTGTGAGTTTTTAAAGCTAAATTCTGGGTTTTTCTAACAATTTTTGGGTTTTGTGACTAATTTCTTTGTTTTTCCAGCTGATTGTTGGGTTTTTGTGGCTAATTTTTGTGTTTTATGGCTGATTTTTGGGTTTTCATGGCTAATTTTTGGCTTTTGTGGCTAATTTCTGTGTTTTTCTAGCCAATTGTTGGGTTTTTGTGGCTAATTTCTGAGTTTTTCCGGCTAATTTCCTAGTTTTTCTCGATAATTCTTGGGTTTTATGGCTAATTTTTTGGTTTTTATGGCTAATTTGTGGATTTTCAAGGCTAATTTTTGAGTTTTTGTGGCTAATTTTTGAGTGTTTATGGCTAATTAGTGAGTATTTCTAGCTAATTTGTGGGTTTTATAGCTAATTTTTGGGTTTCTATGGCTGATTTTTGAGTTTTTGTGGCTAATTTTTGGTTTTTTGTGGCTTATTTCCGAGTTTTTATGGCTAATGTTTGAGTTTTTCCAGCTGATTTCTTAGTTTTTCTAACCAATTTTGGAGTTTCTCTAGTTAACTTTTGGGTTTTATGGCTAATTTTTGGGTTTTTATGGCTAATTTTTGTTTTTCTGTGGCTAATTTCTGAGTTTTTATGGTTAGTTCTTGAGTTATCCCAGCTAATTTTTGTGTTTTATGACTAATTGTTGAGTTTTTCTAGCTAACTTTTAAGTTTTATAGCTAATTATTGGGTTCTTAAAGCTAATTTTTAGGCTTTTCTAACAATTTATTGGTTTTTGTGGCTAATTTCTGAGTTTTTCTATCTAATTTTGGGGTTTTATGGCTGATATTTGGGTTTTTATGGCTAATTTCTGAGTTTTTCTAGCTGATTTTTAGAGTTTTTCTAGCTATAAAAACTATAAAAACTCAAAGAATAGCTATAAAACCCAAAAATTAGCTGGACAATTTCAAAAATTAGCCACAAAACTCATAAATTAGCTAGAAAATCTCAATATTCAGCCATAGAATCCGAAAATTAGCTAAAAAGACCAAAAAATTAGGAATAAAAACACAAAAATTGCTAGAAAACCTAAAAATTAGGTAGAAATACTCAAAAATTAGCCATTAAAACCCAAAAATTAGCAAGAAAAACTCAAAAATTAGCTTGAAAACTCAAAAATTAGGTAGAAAAACCCAAAAAATAAGCCATGAGAACCCAAAAATTAGCTCGAAAACTTAAACATTAGCTAGAAAAACTCAAAAATTAGCCATAAAAACCCAAAAATTGCTGGAAAAACCCAAAAATTATCTATAAAAACCCAGAAAATAGCTATAAAACCCAAAAATTTTTGGGTTTCATAGCTAATCTTTGGAATTTTTTAACTAATTTTTGGGTTTTCATTACTAATTTTTGAGTTTTTCTGGCTAATGTTTCAGTTTTCTAGCTGTTTTTTGGGTTTTATAGCTAATTTTTGGTTTTTAAAGATAATTTCTAGGTTTTTCTAACAATTTATTGGTTCTTGTGGCTAATTTCTGAGTTTTTCTAGCTAATTTTTAGAGTTTTCCTAGTTATAAAAACTATAAAAACCAAAAAAATAGCTATAAAACCCAAAAATTAGCTAGAAAACTTGAACATTAGCTAGAAGAACTCAAAAATTAGCCATAAAAACCCAAAAATTGCTAGAAAAATCCAAAAATTAGCTATAAAAACTCAAAAAAAAACTATAAAACCCAAAAATTTATGGGTTTCATAGCTAATCTTTGGAATTTTCTAGCTAATATTTGGGTTTTCATGGCTAATTTTCGAGTTTTTCTAGCTAATTTCTGAGTTTTTAGAGCTAATTTTTGAGTTTTTCTATCAATTTTTGGGTTTTGTGGCTAATTTTTGAGTTTTTCTAGCTAATTTTTGGGTTTTTATGGCTCTTTTTTTGGATTTTTCTATCTGATTTTTGAGTTTTTCTAGCTAATTTTTGGGTTTTTATGGCTAATTTCTGGGTTTTTTAAGCTAATTTTTTGGTTTTCTAGCAATTTTTGGGTTTTTATAGCTAATTGTTGGGTTTTTCTAGCAATTTTTGGGTTTATGTGGCTAATTTCCAAGTTTTTCTAGCTGATTCTTGAGTTTTTCTAGCTAATGTTTGGGTTTTATGGCTAAATTTTGAGTTTTTCTAGCCAATTTATGGGTTTTTGTGGCTAATTTTTAAGTTTTTCTAGCTGATTCTTGAGTTTCTCTAGCTAATTTTTGGGTTTTATGGCTGATTTTCGGGTTTTATGGCTAATTTTTGGGGTTTTCTAGCTAATTTTTGGGTTTTATAGCTATTTTTTGAGTTTTTATAGCTAAATTCTGGGTTTTTCTAACAATTTTCGAGTTTTGTGACTAAATTCTGTGTTTTTATAGCTGATTGTTGAGTTTTTGTGGCTAATTTATGGGTTTTATGGCTGATTTTTGGGTTTTTATGGCTAATTTTTGGGTTTTTCTCGCTAATTTTTGGGTTTTATAGGTATTTTACGAGTTTCTATAGCTAATTTTTGAGTTTTTCTAGCTGATTGTTGGGTTTTTGTGGCTAATTTCTGAGTTTTTTCAGCTGATTTTCGAGTTTTTCTAGCTAATTCTTGAGTTTTTCCAGCTAATTGTTGGGTTTTATGGCTAAATTTTGAGTTTTTCTAGCTAATTTTCGAGTTCTTCTGGCTAGTTTTTGGGTTTTATGGCTAATTTTTTGCTTTTCATGGCTAATTTCCGGGTTTTGTGGCTAATTTCTGAGTTTTTCCAGCTGATTATTGGGTTTTTTTGGCCAATTTCTGAGTTTTTATGGCTAAACTTCGAGGTTCTGGCTAATTTTTGGATTTTTGAGCTAGGTTCTGAGTTTTTATGGCTAATTTCCGAGGTTCTGGCTAATTTTTGGAGTTTTATGAATAATTTTTGGGTTTTTGTGGCTAATTTTTGATTTTTTATGGCTGATTTTTGAATTTTTCCAGCTAATTTCTGGGTTTTTCCAGCTAATTTTTGGGTTTTATAGCTATTTTTTTAGTTTTTCTATCTAATTTTTGGGTTTTCTAGCTAATTTTTGAGTTTTTCTGGTTAATTTTTGGGTTTTCCCAGCTAATTTTAGGATTTTATAGCTAATTTTTGGGTTTTTTTGGCTAATTTTTCTGTATTTGTGGCTAATTTCTGGGTTTTTATGGCTAATTTTTTGGTTTTTGTGGCTGATTTCTGGGTTTTTATGGCTAATTTTTTGGTTTTTGTGGCTGATTTCTGGGTTTCTGTGGCTAATTTTTGAGTTTTTACGGCTAATTGTTGAGTTTTTCAGATTAATTTTTGGGTTTTATAGCTGATTTTCAAGTTTTTCTAGCTAATTTTTTGGGTTTTATAACTAATTTTTGGGTTTTTATAGCTAATTTTTGGGTTTTATATCTATTTTGTGAGTTTTTAAAGCTAAATTCTGGGTTTTTCTAACAATTTTTGGGTTTTGTGACTAATTTCTTTGTTTTTCCAGCTGATTGTTGGGTTTTTGTGGCTAATTTTTGTGTTTTATGGCTGATTTTTGGGTTTTCATGGCTAATTTTTGGCTTTTGTGGCTAATTTCTGTGTTTTTCTAGCCAATTGTTGGGTTTTTGTGGCTAATTTCTGAGTTTTTCCGGCTAATTTCCTAGTTTTTCTCGATAATTCTTGGGTTTTATGGCTAATTTTTTGGTTTTTATGGCTAATTTGTGGATTTTCAAGGCTAATTTTTGAGTTTTTGTGGCTAATTTTTGAGTGTTTATGGCTAATTAGTGAGTATTTCTAGCTAATTTGTGGGTTTTATAGCTAATTTTTGGGTTTCTATGGCTGATTTTTGAGTTTTTGTGGCTAATTTTTGGTTTTTTGTGGCTTATTTCCGAGTTTTTATGGCTAATGTTTGAGTTTTTCCAGCTGATTTCTTAGTTTTTCTAACCAATTTTGGAGTTTCTCTAGTTAACTTTTGGGTTTTATGGCTAATTTTTGGGTTTTTATGGCTAATTTTTGTTTTTCTGTGGCTAATTTCTGAGTTTTTATGGTTAGTTCTTGAGTTATCCCAGCTAATTTTTGTGTTTTATGACTAATTGTTGAGTTTTTCTAGCTAACTTTTAAGTTTTATAGCTAATTATTGGGTTCTTAAAGCTAATTTTTAGGCTTTTCTAACAATTTATTGGTTTTTGTGGCTAATTTCTGAGTTTTTCTATCTAATTTTGGGGTTTTATGGCTGATATTTGGGTTTTTATGGCTAATTTCTGAGTTTTTCTAGCTGATTTTTAGAGTTTTTCTAGCTATAAAAACTATAAAAACTCAAAGAATAGCTATAAAACCCAAAAATTAGCTGGACAATTTCAAAAATTAGCCACAAAACTCATAAATTAGCTAGAAAATCTCAATATTCAGCCATAGAATCCGAAAATTAGCTAAAAAGACCAAAAAATTAGGAATAAAAACACAAAAATTGCTAGAAAACCTAAAAATTAGGTAGAAATACTCAAAAATTAGCCATTAAAACCCAAAAATTAGCAAGAAAAACTCAAAAATTAGCTTGAAAACTCAAAAATTAGGTAGAAAAACCCAAAAAATAAGCCATGAGAACCCAAAAATTAGCTCGAAAACTTAAACATTAGCTAGAAAAACTCAAAAATTAGCCATAAAAACCCAAAAATTGCTGGAAAAACCCAAAAATTATCTATAAAAACCCAGAAAATAGCTATAAAACCCAAAAATTTTTGGGTTTCATAGCTAATCTTTGGAATTTTTTAACTAATTTTTGGGTTTTCATTACTAATTTTTGAGTTTTTCCACCTAATGTTTGAGTTTTTCTGGCTAATGTTTCAGTTTTCTAGCTGTTTTTTGGGTTTTATAGCTAATTTTTGGTTTTTAAAGATAATTTCTAGGTTTTTCTAACAATTTATTGGTTCTTGTGGCTAATTTCTGAGTTTTTCTAGCTAATTTTTAGAGTTTTCCTAGTTATAAAAACTATAAAAACCAAAAAAATAGCTATAAAACCCAAAAATTAGCTAGAAAACTTGAACATTAGCTAGAAGAACTCAAAAATTAGCCATAAAAACCCAAAAATTGCTAGAAAAATCCAAAAATTAGCTATAAAAACTCAAAAAAAAACTATAAAACCCAAAAATTTATGGGTTTCATAGCTAATCTTTGGAATTTTCTAGCTAATATTTGGGTTTTCATGGCTGATTTTCGAGTTTTTCTAGCTAATTTCTGAGTTTTTAGAGCTAATTTTTGAGTTTTTCTATCAATTTTTGGGTTTTGTGGCTAATTTTTGAGTTTTCCTAGGTAATTTTTGGGTTTTTATGGCTCTTTTTTTGGATTTTTCTATCTGATTTTTGAGTTTTTCTAGCTAATTTTTGGGTTTTTATGGCTAATTTCTGGGTTTTTTAAGCTAATTTTTTGGTTTTCTAGCAATTTTTGGGTTTTTATAGCTAATTGTTGGGTTTTTCTAGCAATTTTTGGGTTTATGTGGCTAATTTCCAAGTTTTTCTAGCTGATTCTTGAGTTTTTCTAGCTAATGTTTGGGTTTTATGGCTAAATTTTGAGTTTTTCTAGCCAATTTATGGGTTTTTGTGGCTAATTTTTAAGTTTTTCTAGCTGATTCTTGAGTTTCTCTAGCTAATTTTTGGGTTTTATGGCTGATTTTCGGGTTTTATGGCTAATTTTTGGGGTTTTCTAGCTAATTTTTGGGTTTTATAGCTATTTTTTGAGTTTTTATAGCTAAATTCTGGGTTTTTCTAACAATTTTCGAGTTTTGTGACTAAATTCTGTGTTTTTATAGCTGATTGTTGAGTTTTTGTGGCTAATTTATGGGTTTTATGGCTGATTTTTGGGTTTTTATGGCTAATTTTTGGGTTTTTCTCGCTAATTTTTGGGTTTTATAGGTATTTTACGAGTTTCTATAGCTAATTTTTGAGTTTTTCTAGCTGATTGTTGGGTTTTTGTGGCTAATTTCTGAGTTTTTTCAGCTGATTTTCGAGTTTTTCTAGCTAATTCTTGAGTTTTTCCAGCTAATTGTTGGGTTTTATGGCTAAATTTTGAGTTTTTCTAGCTAATTTTCGAGTTTTTTTGGCTAATTTTTGGGTTTTGTGGCTGATTTTTGGGTTTTTGTGGCTAATTTTTTAGTTTCTATAGCTAATTTTTGGGTATTTTCGGCTAATTTTTGAGTTTTTCTGGCTAATTTTTGCGTTGTATAGCTAATTTTCGGGTTTTTATAGCTAATTTTTGGGTTTTTATGGCTAAATTTTGGGTTTTTGTGGCTAATTTTTGAGTTTCTCTAGCTAATTTTCGGGTTTTATGGCTGATTTTTGGGTTTTAATCGAACTCAATGGGCTTCATTGGATGTAAATCGACGATATCTCACCATGTAAGATGCAAATTCACTCAAATATATGATGAGTTTGGGCGTAAAATGTCGGAAATAGATTTCGAAAATGTTCAATCGAAGCAGCGTGACCATCGACCTCAATGGTCTTCAATGGATGTAAATCGACGATATCTCACCAAGTTAGATGCAAATTCACTCGAATATATGATGTGTTTGGACTTAAAATGGCAGAAATAGATTAAGAAAATGTTCAATCAAAACATAGTGATCATCGACCTCAATGGTCTCCATTGGATGAAAATCGACCATATCTTATCATGTAAGATGCAAATTCACTCAAATATATGATGTGTTTGGACCTAAAATGGCGGAAACAGATTTTGAAAATGTTGAATCAATTCAGAGTGACCATCGACCTCAATGGGCTTCATTGGATGTAAATCGACGATATCTTACCATGTTAAATCCAAATTCACTCAAATATATGATGTGTTTGGACTTAAAATGACGGAAGTAGATTTCAGAAATGTTCAATCAAAACATAGTGATCATCGACCACAATGGGCTTCATTGGATGTAAATCGACGATATCTTATCATGTTAGATGCAAATTCACTCGAATATATGATGTGTTTGCACTTAAAATGGCGGAAATAGATTTTGAAAATGTTGAATCAAATCAGAGTAACAGTCGACCTCAATAGGATTGAATGGATGTGAATCGACGATATCTGATGAAATTAGATGCAAACTCACTCAAATATATAAGAATTAATGTGTTTGGACTTAAAATGGAAGAATTACTTTTCGAAAATGTTCAATCAAAACAGGGTGACCATCGAACTCAATGGGCTTCAATGGATGTAAATCGACGATATCTCACCATGTTAGATGCAAATTCACTCAAATATATGATGTGTTTGGACTTAAAATGGCGGAAATATGTTTCGAAAATGTTCAATCAAAACAGAGTGACCATCGACCTCAATGGGCTTCATTGGATGTAAATCGACGATATCTTACTATTTTAGATGCAAATTCACTCAAATATATGATGTGTTTGGACTTAGAATGGCGGAAATATGTTTCGAAAATGTTCAATCAAAACAGAGTGACCATCGACCTCAATGGGCTCCATTGGATGTAAATCGACGATATCTTACTATGTTAGATGCAAATTAACTCAAATATATGATGTGTTAGGACTTAACATGGCGGAAATATATTTCGAAAATGTTCAATCAAAACAGAGTGACCATCGACCTCAATGGGCTTCATTGGATGTAAATCGACGATATCTTACTATGTTAGATGCGAATTAACTCAAATATATGATATGTTAGGACTTAAAATGGCGGAAATAAATTTCGAAAATGTTCAATCAAAACAGAGTGACCATGGACCTCAATGGGCTTCAATGGATGTAAATCGACGATATCTTACCATGTTAGATGCAAATTCACTCAAATATATGATTTGTTTGGACTTAAAATGGCGGAAATAAATTTCGAAAATGTTCAATCAAAACATAGTGATCTTCGACCTCAATGGGCACTAATGGATGGAAATTGACGATATCTCACCAAGTTAGATACAAATTAACTCGAATATATAAGAATAGATGTGTTTGGACTCAAAATGTCGGGAATAGATTTCGAAAATGTTCAATCAAAACAGAGTGACCATCGACCTCAATGGGTTTCAATGGATGTAAATCGACGATATCTCAGCATGTTAGATGCAAATTCACTCAAATATATGGTTTGTTAGGACTTAAAATGGCGGAAATAGATTTCGAAAATGTTTAATCAAAACAGAGTGACCATCAACCTCAATGGGCTTCAATGGATGTAAATCAACGATATCTTACCATGTTAGATGCAAATTCAATCAAATATATGATGTGTTTGGACTTAAAATGGCGGAAATATGTTTCGGAAATATTCAATCAAAACAGACTTACCATCGACCTCAATGGGCTTCATTGGATGTAAAGCGACGATATCTTATCATGTAATATGCAAATTCACTCAAATATATGATGTGTTTGGACTTAAAATGGCAGAAATAGATTTCGAAAATGTTCAATCAAAACATAGTGATCATCGACCTCAATGGTCTTCATTGGATGTGAATCGACGATATCTTATCATCTAAGATGCAAATTCACTCAAATATATGATGTGTTTGGACCTAAAATGGCGGAAACAGATTTTGAAAATGTTGAATCAATTCAGAGTGACAGTCGACCTCAATAGGATTGAATGGATGTGAATCGACGATATCTGATGAAGTTAGATGCAAACTCACTCAAATATATAAGAATTGATTTGTTTGGACTTAAAATGGCAGAATTAGATTTCGAAAATATTCAATCAAAACAGAGTTACCATCGACCTCAATGGGCTTCAATGGATGTGAATCGACGATATCATACCATGTTAGATGCAAATTCACTTGAATATATGATGTGTTTGGACTCAAAATGGCGGAAATAAATTTCGAAAATGTTCAATCAAAACGGAGTGACCATCGACCTCAATGGTCTTCAATGGATGTAAATCGACGATATCTTACCAAGTTAGATGCAAATTCACTCAAATATATGATGTTTTTGGACTTAAAATGGCGGAAATAGATTTCGAAAAGGTTCAATCAAAACAGAGTGACCATCGACCTCAATGGGCTTCAATGGATGTAAATCGACGATATTTTACCATGTTAGATGCAAGTTCACTTGAATATATGATGTGTTTGGACTTAAAATGGCGGAAATAGATTTCGAAAATGTTCAATCAAAGCAGCGTGACCATCGACCTCAATGGGCTTCATTGGATGTAAATCGACGATATTTTACCATGTAAGATGCAAATTCACTCAAATATATGATGTGTTTGGACTTAAAATGGCAGAATTAGATTTCGAAAATGTTCAATCAAAACAGAGTGTCCATTGACCTCAATGGGCTTCAATGGATGTAAATCGACGATATCTCATCATGTTAGATGCAAATTCACTCGAATATATGATGTGTTTGGACTTAAAATGGCAGAAATAGATTTCGAAAATGTTCAATCAAAACATAGTGATCATCGACCTCAATGGTCTTCATTGGATGAAAATCGACGATATCTTATCATGTAAGATGCAAATTCACTCAAATATATGATGTGTTTGGACCTAAAATGGCGGAAACAGATTTTGAAAATGTTGAATCAATTCAGAGTGACCATCGACCTCAATGGGCTTCATTGGATGTAAATCGACGATATCTTACCATGTTAAATCCAAATTCACTCAAATATGTGATGTGTTTGGACTTAAAATGACGGAAGTAGATTTCAGAAATGTTCAATCAAAACATAGTGATCATCGACCACAATGGGCTTCATTGGATGTAAATCGACGATATCTTATCATGTTAGATGCAAATTCACTCGAATATATGATGTGTTTGCACTTAAAATGGCGGAAATAGATTTTGAAAATGTTGAATCAAATCAGAGTAACAGTCGACCTCAATAGGATTGAGTGGATGTGAATCGACGATATCTGATGAAATTAGATGCAAACTCACTCAAATATATAAGAATTGATGTGTTTGGACTTAAAATGGCAGAATTACTTTTCGAAAATGTTCAATCAAAACAGGGTGACCATCGAACTCAATGGGCTTCAATGGATGTAAATCGACGATATCTCACCATGTTAGATGCAAATTCACTCAAATATATGATGTGTTTGGACTTAAAATGTCGGAAATATGTTTCGAAAATGTTCAATCAAAACAGAGTGACCATCGACCTCAATGGGCTTCATTGGATGTAAATCGACGATATCTTACTATTTTAGAAGCAAATTAACTCAAATATATGATGTGTTAGGACTCAAAATGGCGGAAATAGATTTCGAAAATGTTCAATCAAAACATAGTGATCTTCGACCTCAATGGGCTCCAATGGATGTAAATTGACGATATCTCACCAAGTTAGATACTAATTAACACGAATATTTAAGAAATGATGTGTTTGGACTCAAAATGTCGGACATAGATTTCGAAAATGTTCAATCAAAACAGAGTGACCATCGACCTCAATGGGCTCCAATGGATGTAAATTGACGATATCTCACCAAGTTAGATACAAATTAACTCGAATATATAAGAAATGATGTGTTTGGACTCAAAATGTCGGAAATAGATTTCGAGAATGTTCAATCAAAACAGAGTGACCATCGACCTCAATGGGCTTCAATGGATGTAAATCGACGATATTTTACCATGTTAGATGCAAATTCACTCAAATATATGATGTGTTTGGACTTAAAATGTCGGAAATATGTTTCGAAAATGTTCAATCAAAACAGAGTGACCATCGACCTCAATGGGCTTCATTGGATGTAAATCGACGATATCTTACTATTTTAGAAGCAAATTAACTCAAATATATGATGTGTTAGGACTCAAAATGGCGGAAATAGATTTCGAAAATGTTCAATCAAAACATAGTGATCTTCGACCTCAATGGGCTCCAATGGATGTAAATTGACGATATCTCACCAAGTTAGATACAAATTAACACGAATATTTAAGAAATGATGTGTTTGGACTCAAAATGTCGGACATAGATTTCGAAAATATTCAATCAAAACAGAGTGACCATCGACCTCAATGGGCTCCAATGGATGTAAATTGACGATATCTCACCAAGTTAGATACAAATTAACTCGAATATATAAGAAATGATGTGTTTGGACTCAAAATGTCGGAAATAGATTTCGAGAATGTTCAATCAAAACAGAGTGACCATCGACCTCAATGGGCTTCAATGGATGTAAATCGACGATATTTTACCATGTTAGATGCAAATTCACTCAAATATATGATGTGTTTGGACTTAGAATGGCGGAAATAGATTTCGAAAATGTTCAATCAAAACAGAGTGACCATCGACCTCAATGGGCTCCATTGGATGTAAATCGACGATATCTTACTATGTTAGATGCAAATTAACTCAAATATATGATGTGTTAGGACTTAACATGGCGGAAATAGATTTCGAAAATGTTCAATCAAAACAGAGTGACCATCGACCTCAATGGGCTTCATTGGATGTAAATCGACGATATCTTACTATTTTAGATGCAAATTAACTCAAATATATGATGTGTTAGGACTCAAAATGGCGGAAATAGATTTCGAAAATGTTCAATCAAAACATAGTGATCTTTGACCTCAATGGGCTCCAATGGATGTAAATTGACGATATCTCACCAAGTTAGATACAAATTAACTCAAATATATAAGAATTGATGTGTTTTGACTCAAAATGTCGGGAATAGATTTCGAAAATGTTCAATCAAAACAGAGTGACCATCGACCTCAATGGGCTTCAATGGATGTAAATCGACGATATCTCACCATGTTAGATGCAAATTCACTCAAATATATGATGTGTTAGGACATAAAATGGCGGAAATAGATTTCGAAAATGTTCAATCAAAACAGAGTGTCCATTGACCTCAATGGGCTTCAATGGATGTAAATCGACGATATCTCATCATGTTAGATGCAAATTCACTAGAATATATGATGTGTTTGGACTTAAAATGGCAGAAATAGATTTCGAAAATGTTCAATCAAAACATAGTGATCATCGACCTCAATGGTCTTCATTGGATGAAAATCGACGATATCTTATCATGTAAGATGCAAATTCACTCAAATATATGATGTGTTTGGACCTAAAATGGCGGAAACAGATTTTGAAAATGTTGAATCAATTCAGAGTGACCATCGACCTCAATGGGCTTCATTGGATGTAAATCGACGATATCTTACCATGTTAAATCCAAATTCACTCAAATATATGATGTGTTTGGACTTAAAATGACGGAAGTAGATTTCAGAAATGTTCAATCAAAACATAGTGATCATCGACCACAATGGGCTTCATTGGATGTAAATCGACGATATCTTATCATGTTAGATGCAAATTCACTCGAATATATGATGTGTTTGCACTTAAAATGGCGGAAATAGATTTTGAAAATGTTGAATCAAATCAGAGTAACAGTCGACCTCAATAGGATTGAGTGGATGTGAATCGACGATATCTGATGAAATTAGATGCAAACTCACTCAAATATATAAGAATTGATGTGTTTGGACTTAAAATGGCAGAATTACTTTTCGAAAATGTTCAATCAAAACAGGGTGACCATCGAACTCAATGGGCTTCAATGGATGTAAATCGACGATATCTCACCATGTTAGATGCAAATTCACTCAAATATATGATGTGTTTGGACTTAAAATGGCGAAAATATGTTTCGAAAATGTTCAATCAAAACAGAGTGACCATCGACCTCAATGGGCTTCATTGGATGTAAATCGACGATATCTTACTATTTTAGATGCAAATTCACTCAAATATATGATGTGTTTGGACTTAGAATGGCGGAAATATGTTTCGAAAATGTTCAATCAAAACAGAGTGACCATCGACCTCAATGGGCTCCATTGGATGTAAATCGACGATATCTTACTATGTTAGATGCAAATTAACTCAAATATATGATGTGTTAGGACTTAACATGGCGGAAATAGATTTCGAAAATGTTCAATCAAAACAGAGTGACCATCGACCTCAATGGGCTTCATTGGATGTAAATCGACGATATCTTACTATTTTAGATGCAAATTAACTCAAATATATGATGTGTTAGGACTCAAAATGGCGGAAATAGATTTCGAAAATGTTCAATCAAAACATAGTGATCTTCGACCTCAATGGGCTCCAATGGATGTAAATTGACGATATCTCACCAAGTTAGATACAAATTAACTCAAATATATAAGAATTGATGTGTTTTGACTCAAAATGTCGGGAATAGATTTCGAAAATGTTCAATCAAAACAGAGTGACCATCGACCTCAATGGGCTTCAATGGATGTAAATCGACGATATCTCACCATGTTAGATGCAAATTCACTCAAATATATGATGTGTTAGGACATAAAATGGCGGAAATAGATTTCGAAAATGTTCAATCAAAACAGAGTGACCATCGACCTCAATGGGCTTCAATGGATGTAAATCGACGATATCTTACCATGTTTGATGCAAATTCAATCAAATATATGATGTGTTTGGACTTAAAATGGCGGAAATATGTTTCGAAAATATCCAATCAAAACAGAGTTACCATCGACCTCAATGGGCTTTATTGGTTGTAAATCGACGATATCTTACTATGTTAGATGCGAATTAACTCAAATATATGATATGTTAGGACTTAAAATGGCGGAAATAAATTTCGAAAATGTTCAATCAAAACAGAGTGACCATGGACCTCAATGGGCTTCAATGGATGTAAATCGACGATATCTTACCATGTTAGATGCAAATTCACTCAAATATATGATTTGTTTGGACTTAAAATGGCGGAAATAAATTTCGAAAATGTTCAATCAAAACATAGTGATCTTCGACCTCAATGGGCACTAATGGATGGAAATTGACGATATCTCACCAAGTTAGATACAAATTAACTCGAATATATAAGAATAGATGTGTTTGGACTTAAAATGGCGGAAATAGATTTCGAAAATGTTTAATCAAAACAGAGTGACCATCAACCTCAATGGGCTTCAATGGATGTAAATCAACGATATCTTACCATGTTAGATGCAAATTCAATCAAATATATGATGTGTTTGGACTTAAAATGGCGGAAATATGTTTCGGAAATATTCAATCAAAACAGACTTACCATCGACCTCAATGGGCTTCATTGGATGTAAAGCGACGATATCTTATCATGTAAGATGCAAATTCACTCAAATATATGATGTGTTTGGACTTAAAATGGCAGAAATAGATTTCGAAAATGTTAATCAAAACATAGTGATCATCGACCTCAATGGTCTTCATTGGATGTGAATCGACGATATCTTATCATCTAAGATGCAAATTCACTCAAATATATGATGTGTTTGGACCTAAAATGGCGGAAACAGATTTTGAAAATGTTGAATCAATTCAGAGTGACAGTCGACCTCAATAGGATTGAATGGATGTGAATCGACGATATCTGATGAAGTTAGATGCAAACTCACTCAAATATATAAGAATTGATTTGTTTGGACTTAAAATGGCAGAATTAGATTTCGAAAATATTCAATCAAAACAGAGTTACCATCGACCTCAATGGGCTTCAATGGATGTGAATCGACGATATCATACCATGTTAGATGCAAATTCACTTGAATATATGATGTGTTTGGACTCAAAATGGCGGAAATAAATTTCGAAAATGTTCAATCAAAACGGAGTGACCATCGACCTCAATGGTCTTCAATGGATGTAAATCGACGATATCTTACCAAGTTAGATGCAAATTCACTCAAATATATGATGTTTTTGGACTTAAAATGGCGGAAATAGATTTCGAAAAGGTTCAATCAAAACAGAGTGACCATCGACCTCAATGGGCTTCAATGGATGTAAATCGACGATATTTTACCATGTTAGATGCAAGTTCACTTGAATATATGATGTGTTTGGACTTAAAATGGCGGAAATAGATTTCGAAAATGTTCAATCAAAGCAGCGTGACCATCGCCCTCAATGGGCTTCATTGGATGTAAATCGACGATATTTTACCATGTAAGATGCAAATTCACTCAAATATATGATGTGTTTGGACTTAAAATGGCAGAATTAGATTTCGAAAATGTTCAATCAAAACAGAGTGTCCATTGACCTCAATGGGCTTCAATGGATGTAAATCGACGATATCTCATCATGTTAGATGCAAATTCACTCGAATTTTTGATGTGTTTGGACTTAAAATGGCAGAAATAGATTTCGAAAATGTTCAATCAAAACATAGTGATCATCGACCTCAATGGTCTTCATTGGATGAAAATCGACGATATCTTATCATGTAAGATGCAAATTCACTCAAATATATGATGTGTTTGGACCTAAAATGGCGGAAACAGATTTTGAAAATGTTGAATCAATTCAGAGTGACCATCGACCTCAATGGGCTTCATTGGATGTAAATCGACGATATCTTACCATGTTGAATCCAAAATCACTCAAATATATGATGTGTTTGGACTTAAAATGACGGAAGTAGATTTCAGAAATGTTCAATCAAAACATAGTGATCATCGACCACAATGGGCTTCATTGGATGTAAATCGACGATATCTTATCATGTTAGATGCAAATTCACTCGAATATATGATGTGTTTGCACTTAAAATGGCGGAAATAGATTTTGAAAATGTTGAATCAAATCAGAGTAACAGTCGACCTCAATAGGATTGAGTGGATGTGAATCGACGATATCTGATGAAATTAGATGCAAACTCACTCAAATATATAAGAATTGATGTGTTTGGACTTAAAATGGCAGAATTACTTTTCGAAAATGTTCAATCAAAACAGGGTGACCATTGAACTCAATGGGCTTCAATGGATGTAAATCGACGATATCTTACTATTTTAGAAGCAAATTAACTCAAATATATGATGTGTTAGGACTCAAAATGGCGGAAATAGATTTCGAAAATGTTCAATCAAAACATAGTGATCTTCGACCTCAATGGGCTCCAATGGATGTAAATTGACGATATCTCACCAAGTTAGATACAAATTAACTCGAATATATAAGAAATGATGTGTTTGGACTCAAAATGTCGGAAATAGATTTCGAGAATGTTCAATCAAAACAGAGTGACCATCGATCTCAATGGGCTTCAATGGATGTAAATCGACGATATTTTACCATGTTAGATGCAAATTCACTCAAATATATGATGTGTTTGGACTTAGAATGGCGGAAATATGTTTCGAAAATGTTCAATCAAAACAGAGTGACCATCGACCTCAATGGGCTCCATTGGATGTAAATCGACGATATCTTACTATGTTAGATGCAAATTAACTCAAATATATGATGTGTTAGGACTTAACATGGCGGAAATAGATTTCGAAAATGTTCAATCAAAACAGAGTGACCATCGACCTCAATGGGCTTCATTGGATGTAAATCGACGATATCTTACTATTTTAGATGCAAATTAACTCAAATATATGATGTGTTAGGACTCAAAATGGCGGAAATAGATTTCGAAAATGTTCAATCAAAACATAGTGATCTTCGACCTCAATGGGCTCCAATGGATGTAAATTGACGATATCTCACCAAGTTAGATACAAATTAACTCAAATATATAAGAATTGATGTGTTTTGACTCAAAATGTCGGGAATAGATTTCGAAAATGTTCAATCAAAACAGAGTGACCATCGACCTCAATGGGCTTCAATGGATGTAAATCGACGATATCTCACCATGTTAGATGCAAATTCACTCAAATATATGATGTGTTAGGACATAAAATGGCGGAAATAGATTTCGAAAATGTTCAATCAAAACAGAGTGACCATCGACCTCAATGGGCTTCAATGGATGTAAATCGACGATATCTTACCATGTTTGATGCAAATTCAATCAAATATATGATGTGTTTGGACTTAAAATGGCGGAAATATGTTTCGAAAATATCCAATCAAAACAGAGTTACCATCGACCTCAATGGGCTTTATTGGATGTAAATCGACGATATCTTACTATGTTAGATGCGAATTAACTCAAATATATGATATGTTAGGACTTAAAATGGCGGAAATAAATTTCGAAAATGTTCAATCAAAACAGAGTGACCATGGACCTCAATGGGCTTCAATGGATGTAAATCGACGATATCTTACCATGTTAGATGCAAATTCACTCAAATATATGATTTGTTTGGACTTAAAATGGCGGAAATAAATTTCGAAAATGTTCAATCAAAACATAGTGATCTTCGACCTCAATGGGCACTAATGGATGGAAATTGACGATATCTCACCAAGTTAGATACAAATTAACTCGAATATATAAGAATAGATGTGTTTGGACTCAAAATGTCGGGAATAGATTTCGAAAATGTTCAATCAAAACAGAGTGACCATCGACCTCAATGGGTTTCAATGGATGTAAATCGACGATATCTCAGCATGTTAGATGCAAATTCACTCAAATATATGATTTGTTAGGACTTAAAATGGCGGAAATAGATTTCGAAAATGTTTAATCAAAACAGAGTGACCATCAACCTCAATGGGCTTCAATGGATGTAAATCAACGATATCTTATCATGTAAGATACAAATTCACTCAAATATATGATGTGTTTGGACTTAAAATGGCGGAAATATGTTTCGGAAATATTCAATCAAAACAGACTTACCATCGACCTCAATGGGCTTCATTGGATGTAAAGCGACGATATCTTATCATGTAAGATACAAATTCACTCAAATATATGATGTGTTTGGACTTAAAATGGCAGAAATAGATTTCGAAAATGTTCAATCAAAACATAGTGATCATCGACCTCAATGGTCCTCATTGGATGTGAATCGACGATATCTTATCATCTAAGATGCAAATTCACTCAAATATATGATGTGTTTGGACCTAAAATGGCGGAAACAGATTTTGAAAATGTTGAATCAATTCAGAGTGACAGTCGACCTCAATAGGATTGAATGGATGTGAATCGACGATATCTGATGAAGTTAGATGCAAACTCACTCAAATATATAAGAATTGATTTGTTTGGACTTAAAATGGCAGAATTAGATTTCGAAAATATTCAATCAAAACAGAGTTACCATCGACCTCAATGGGCTTCAATGGATGTGAATCGACGATATCATACCATGTTAGATGCAAATTCACTTGAATATATGATGTGTTTGGACTCAAAATGGCGGAAATAAATTTCGAAAATGTTCAATCAAAACGGAGTGACCATCGACCTCAATGGTCTTCAATGGATGTAAATCGACGATATCTTACCAAGTTAGATGCAAATTCACTCAAATATATGATGTTTTTGGACTTAAAATGGCGGAAATAGATTTCGAAAAGGTTCAATCAAAACAGAGTGACCATCGACCTCAATGGGCTTCAATGGATGTAAATCGACGATATTTTACCATGTTAGATGCAAGTTCACTTGAATATATGATGTGTTTGGACTTAAAATGGCGGAAATAGATTTCGAAAATGTTCAATCAAAGCAGCGTGACCATCGACCTCAATGGGCTTCATTGGATGTAAATCGACGATATTTTACCATGTAAGATGCAAATTCACTCAAATATATGATGTGTTTGGACTTAAAATGGCAGAATTAGATTTCGAAAATGTTCAATCAAAACAGAGTGTCCATTGACCTCAATGGGCTTCAATGGATGTAAATCGACGATATCTCATCATGTTAGATGCAAATTCACTCGAATATATGATGTGTTTGGACTTAAAATGGCAGAAATAGATTTCGAAAATGTTCAATCAAAACATAGTGATCATCGACCTCAATGGTCTTCATTGGATGAAAATCGACGATATCTTATCATGTAAGATGCAAATTCACTCAAATATATGATGTGTTTGGACCTAAAATGGCGGAAACAGATTTTGAAAATGTTGAATCAATTCAGAGTGACCATCGACCTCAATGGGCTTCATTGGATGTAAATCGACGATATCTTACCATGTTAAATCCAAAATCACTCAAATATATGATGTGTTTGGACTTAAAATGACGGAAGTAGATTTCAGAAATGTTCAATCAAAACATAGTGATCATCGACCACAATGGGCTTCATTGGATGTAAATCGACGATATCTTATCATGTTAGATGCAAATTCACTCGAATATATGATGTGTTTGCACTTAAAATGGCGGAAATAGATTTTGAAAATGTTGAATCAAATCAGAGTAACAGTCGACCTCAATAGGATTGAGTGGATGTGAATCGACGATATCTGATGAAATTAGATGCAAACTCACTCAAATATATAAGAATTGATGTGTTTGGACTTAAAATGGCAGAATTACTTTTCGAAAATGTTCAATCAAAACAGGGTGACCATCGAACTCAATGGGCTTCAATGGATGTAAATCGACGATATCTCACCATGTTAGATGCAAATTCACTCAAATATATGATGTGTTTGGACTTAAAATGGCGGAAATATGTTTCGAAAATGTTCAATCAAAACAGAGTGACCATCGACCTCAATGGGCTTCATTGGATGTAAATCGACGATATCTTACTATTTTAGAAGCAAATTAACTCAAATATATGATGTGTTAGGACTCAAAATGGCGGAAATAGATTTCGAAAATGTTCAATCAAAACATAGTGATCTTCGACCTCAATGGGCTCCAATGGATGTAAATTGACGATATCTCACCAAGTTAGATACAAATTAACACGAATATTTAAGAAATGATGTGTTTGGACTCAAAATGTCGGACATAGATTTCGAAAATGTTCAATCAAAACAGAGTGACCATCGACCTCAATGGGCTCCAATGGATGTAAATTGACGATATCTCACCAAGTTAGATACAAATTAACTCGAATATATAAGAAATGATGTGTTTGGACTCAAAATGTCGGAAATAGATTTGGAGAATGTTCAATCAAAACAGAGTGACCATCGACCTCAATGGGCTTCAATGGATGTAAATCGACGATATTTTACCATGTTAGATGCAAATTCACTCAAATATATGATGTGTTTGGACTTAGAATGGCGGAAATATGTTTCGAAAATGTTCAATCAAAACAGAGTGACCATCGACCTCAATGGGCTCCATTGGATGTAAATCGACGATATCTTACTATGTTAGATGCAAATTAACTCAAATATATGATGTGTTAGGACTTAACATGGCGGAAATAGATTTCGAAAATGTTCAATCAAAACAGAGTGACCATCGACCTCAATGGGCTTCATTGGATGTAAATCGACGATATCTTACTATTTTAGATGCAAATTAACTCAAATATATGATGTGTTAGGACTCAAAATGGCGGAAATAGATTTCGAAAATGTTCAATCAAAACATAGTGATCTTCGACCTCAATGGGCTCCAATGGATGTAAATTGACGATATCTCACCAAGTTAGATACAAATTAACTCAAATATATAAGAATTGATGTGTTTTGACTCAAAATGTCGGGAATAGATTTCGAAAATGTTCAATCAAAACAGAGTGACCATCGACCTCAATGGGTTTCAATGGATGTAAATCGACGATATCTCACCATGTTAGATGCAAATTCACTCAAATATATGATGTGTTAGGACATAAAATGGCGGAAATAGATTTCGAAAATGTTCAATCAAAACAGAGTGTCCATTGACCTCAATGGGCTTCAATGGATGTAAATCGACGATATCTCATCATGTTAGATGCAAATTCACTCGAATATATGATGTGTTTGGACTTAAAATGGCAGAAATAGATTTCGAAAATGTTCAATCAAAACATAGTGATCATCGACCTCAATGGTCTTCATTGGATGAAAATCGACGATATCTTATCATGTAAGATGCAAATTCACTCAAATATATGATGTGTTTGGACCTAAAATGGCGGAAACAGATTTTGAAAATGTTGAATCAATTCAGAGTGACCATCGACCTCAATGGGCTTCATTGGATGTAAATCGACGATATCTTACCATGTTAAATCCAAATTCACTCAAATATATGATGTGTTTGGACTTAAAATGACGGAAGTAGATTTCAGAAATGTTCAATCAAAACATAGTGATCATCGACCACAATGGGCTTCATTGGATGTAAATCGACGATATCTTATCATGTTAGATGCAAATTCACTCGAATATATGATGTGTTTGCACTTAAAATGGCGGAAATAGATTTTGAAAATGTTGAATCAAATCAGAGTAACAGTCGACCTCAATAGGATTGAGTGGATGTGAATCGACGATATCTGATGAAATTAGATGCAAACTCACTCAAATATATAAGAATTGATGTGTTTGGACTTAAAATGGCAGAATTACTTTTCGAAAATGTTCAATCAAAACAGGGTGACCATCGAACTCAATGGGCTTCAATGGATGTAAATCGACGATATCTCACCATGTTAGATGCAAATTCACTCAAATATATGATGTGTTTGGACTTAAAATGGCGGAAATATGTTTCGAAAATGTTCAATCAAAACAGAGTGACCATCGACCTCAATGGGCTTCATTGGATGTAAATCGACGATATCTTACTATTTTAGAAGCAAATTAACTCAAATATATGATGTGTTAGGACTCAAAATGGCGGAAATAGATTTCGAAAATGTTCAATAAAAACATAGTGATCTTCGACCTCAATGGGCTCCAATGGATGTAAATTGACGATATCTCACCAAGTTAGATACAAATTAACACGAATATTTAAGAAATGATGTGTTTGGACTCAAAATGTCGGACATAGATTTCGAAAATGTTCAATCAAAACAGAGTGACCATCGACCTCAATGGGCTTCAATGGATGTAAGTCGACGATATTTTACCATGTTAGATGCAAATTCACTCAAATATATGATGTGTTTGGACTTAGAATGGCGGAAATATGTTTCGAAAATGTTCAATCAAAACAGAGTGACCATGGACCTCAATGGGCTCCATTGGATGTAAATCGACGATATCTTACTATGTTAGATGCAAATAAACTCAAATATATGATGTGTTAGGACTTAACATGGCGGAAATAGATTTCGAAAATGTTCAATCAAAACAGAGTGACCATGGACCTCAATGGGCTTCAATGGATGTAAATCGACGATATCTTACCATGTTAGATGCAAATTCACTCAAATATATGATTTGTTTGGACTTAAAATGGCGGAAATAAATTTCGAAAATGTTCAATCAAAACATAGTGATCTTCGACCTCAATGGGCACTAATGGATGTAAATTGACGATATCTCACCAAGTTAGATACAAATTAACTCGAATATATAAGAATAGATGTGTTTGGACTCAAAATGTCGGGAATAGATTTCGAAAATGTTCAATCAAAACAGAGTGACCATCGACCTCAATGGGTTTCAATGGATGTAAATCGACGATATCTCAGCATGTTAGATGCAAATTCACTCAAATATATGATGTGTTAGGACTTAAAATGGCAGAAATAGATTTCGAAAATGTTTAATCAAAACAGAGTGACCATCAACCTCAATGGGCTTCAATGGATGTAAATCAACGATATCTTACCATGTTAGATGCAAATTCAATCAAATATATGATGTGTTTGGACTTAAAATGGCGGAAATATGTTTCGGAAATATTCAATCAAAACAGACTTACCATCGACCTCAATGGGCTTCATTGGATGTAAAGCGACGATATCTTATCATGTAAGATGCAAATTCATTCAAATATATGATGTGTTTGGACTTAAAATGGCAGAAATAGATTTCGAAAATGTTCAATCAAAACATAGTGATCATCGACCTCAATGGTCTTCATTGGATGTGAATCGACGATATCTTATCATGTAAGATGCATATTCACTCAAATATATGATGTGTTTGGACCTAAAATGGCGGAAACAGATTTTGAAAATGTTGAATCAATTCAGAGTGACAGTCGACCTCAATAGGATTGAATGGATGTGAATCGACGATATCTGATGAAGTTAGATGCAAACTCACTCAAATATATAAGAATTGATTTGTTTGGACTTAAAATGGCAGAATTAGATTTCGAAAATATTCAATCAAAACAGAGTTACCATCGACCTCAATGGGCTTCAATGGATGTGAATCGACGATATCATACCATGTTAGATGCAAATTCACTTGAATATATGATGTGTTTGGACTCAAAATGGCGGAAATAAATTTCGAAAATGTTCAATCAAAACGGAGTGACCATCGACCTCAATGGTCTTCAATGGATGTAAATCGACGATATCTTACCAAGTTAGATGCAAATTCACTCAAATATATGATGTTTTTGGACTTAAAATGGCAGAATTAGATTTCGAAAATGTTCAATCAAAACAGAGTGTCCATTGACCTCAATGGGCTTCAATGGATGTAAATCGACGATATCTCATCATGTTAGATGCAAATTTACTCAAATATATGATGTGTTTGGACTTAAAATGGCGGAAATATGTTTCGAAAATGTTCAATCAAAACATAGTAACCATCGACCTCAATGGGCTTCATTGGATGTAAAGCGACGATATCTTATCATGTAAGATGCAAATTCTCTCAAATATATGATGTGTTTGGACTTAAAATGGCAGAAATAGATTTCGAAAATGTGCAATCAAAACATAGTGATCATCGACCTCAATGGTCTTCATTGGATGTAAATCGACGATATCTTATCATGTAAGATGCAAATTCACTCAAATATATGATGTGTTTGGACTTAAAATGGCGGAAACAGATTTTGAAAATGTTGAATCAATTCAGAGTGACAGTCGACCTCAATAGGATAGAATGGATGTGAATCGACGATATCTGATGAAGTTAGATGCAAACTCACTCAAATATATAAGAATTGATGTGTTTGGACTTAAAATGGCAGAATTAGATTTCGAAAATATTCAATCAAAACAGAGTTACCATCGACCCCAATGGGCTTCATTGGATGTAAATCGACGATATCTTACCATGTTAGATGCAAATTCACTCAAATATATGATGTGTTTGGACTCAAAATGGCGGAAAAAATTTCGAAAATGTTCGATCAAAACGGAGTGACCATCGACCTCAATGGTCTTCAATGGATGTAAATCGACGATATCTTACCAAGTTAGATGCAAATTCACTCAAATATATGATGTTTTTGGACTTAAAATGGCGGAAATAGATTTCGAAAAGGTTCAATCAAAACAGAGTGACCATCGACCTCAATGGGCTTCAATGGATGTAAATTGACGATATTTTACCATGTTAGATGCAAGTTCACTTGAATATATGATGTGTTTGGACTTAAAATGGCGGAAATAGATTTCGAAAATGTTCAATCAAAGCAGCGTGACCATCGACCTCAATGGGCTTCATTGGATGTAAATCGACGATATTTTACCATGTAAGATGCAAATTCACTCAAATATATGATGTGTTTGGACTTAAAATGGCAGAATTAGATTTCGAAAATATTCAATCAAAACAGAGTTACCATCGACCCCAATGGGCTTCATTGGATGTAAATCGACGATATCTTACCATGTTAGATGCAAATTCACTCAAATATATGATGTGTTTGGACTTAAAATGGCGGGAATAGATTTCGAAAATGTTCAATCAAAACACAGTGACCATCGACCTCAATGAGCTTCATTGGATGTGAAGCGACGACATCTTACCATGTAAGATGCAAATTCACTCAAATATATGATGTGTTTGGACTTAAAATGGCAGAAATAGATTTCGAAAATGTTCAATCTAAACATAGTGATCATCGACCTCAATGGTCTTCAATGGATGTAAATCGACGATATTTTACCATGTTAGATGCAAGTTCACTTGAATATATGATGTGTTTGGACTTAAAATGGCGGAAATAGATTTCGAAAATGTTCAATCAAAGCAGCGTGACCATCGACCTCAATGGGCTTCATTGGATGTAAATCGACGATATTTTACCATGTAAGATGCAAATTCACTCAAATATATGATGTGTTTGGACTTAAAATGGCAGAATTAGATTTCGAAAATGTTCAATCAAAACAGAGTGTCCATTGACCTCAATGGGCTTCAATGGATGTAAATCGACGATATCTCATCATGTTAGATGCAAATTCACTCGAATATATGATGTGTTTGGACTTAAAATGGCAGAAATAGATTTCGAAAATGTTCAATCAAAACATAGTGATCATCGACCTCAATGGTCTTCATTGGATGAAAATCGACGATATCTTATCATGTAAGATGCAAATTCACTCAAATATATGATGTGTTTGGACCTAAAATGGCGGAAACAGATTTTGAAAATGTTGAATCAATTCAGAGTGACCATCGACCTCAATGGGCTTCATTGGATGTAAATCGACGATATCTTACCATGTTAAATCCAAAATCACTCAAATATATGATGTGTTTGGACTTAAAATGACGGAAGTAGATTTCAGAAATGTTCAATCAAAACATAGTGATCATCGACCACAATGGGCTTCATTGGATGTAAATCGACGATATCTTATCATGTTAGATGCAAATTCACTCGAATATATGATGTGTTTGCACTTAAAATGGCGGAAATAGATTTTGAAAATGTTGAATCAAATCAGAGTAACAGTCGACCTCAATAGGATTGAGTGGATGTGAATCGACGATATCTGATGAAATTAGATGCAAACTCACTCAAATATATAAGAATTGATGTGTTTGGACTTAAAATGGCAGAATTACTTTTCGAAAATGTTCAATCAAAACAGGGTGACCATCGAACTCAATGGGCTTCAATGGATGTAAATCGACGATATCTCACCATGTTAGATGCAAATTCACTCAAATATATGATGTGTTTGGACTTAAAATGGCGGAAATATGTTTCGAAAATGTTCAATCAAAACAGAGTGACCATCGACCTCAATGGGCTTCATTGGATGTAAATCGACGATATCTTACTATTTTAGAAGCAAATTAACTCAAATATATGATGTGTTAGGACTCAAAATGGCGGAAATAGATTTCGAAAATGTTCAATCAAAACATAGTGATCTTCGACCTCAATGGGCTCCAATGGATGTAAATTGACGATATCTCACCAAGTTAGATACAAATTAACACGAATATTTAAGAAATGATGTGTTTGGACTCAAAATGTCGGACATAGATTTCGAAAATGTTCAATCAAAACAGAGTGACCATCGACCTCAATGGGCTCCAATGGATGTAAATTGACGATATCTCACCAAGTTAGATACAAATTAACTCGAATATATAAGAAATGATGTGTTTGGACTCAAAATGTCGGAAATAGATTTCGAGAATGTTCAATCAAAACAGAGTGACCATCGACCTCAATGGGCTCCATTGGATGTAAATCGACGATATCTTACTATGTTAGATGCAAATTAACTCAAATATATGATGTGTTAGGACTTAACATGGCGGAAATAGATTTCGAAAATGTTCAATCAAAACAGAGTGACCATCGACCTCAATGGGCTTCATTGGATGTAAATCGACGATATCTTACTATTTTAGATGCAAATTAACTCAAATATATGATGTGTTAGGACTCAAAATGGCGGAAATAGATTTCGAAAATGTTCAATCAAAACATAGTGATCTTCGACCTCAATGGGCTCCAATGGATGTAAATTGACGATATCTCACCAAGTTAGATACAAATTAACTCAAATATATAAGAATTGATGTGTTTTGACTCAAAATGTCGGGAATAGATTTCGAAAATGTTCAATCAAAACAGAGTGACCATCGACCTCAATGGGCTTCAATGGATGTAAATCGACGATATCTCACCATGTTAGATGCAAATTCACTCAAATATATGATGTGTTAGGACATAAAATGGCGGAAATAGATTTCGAAAATGTTCAATCAAAACAGAGTGTCCATTGACCTCAATGGGCTTCAATGGATGTAAATCGACGATATCTCATCATGTTAGATGCAAATTCACTCGAATATATGATGTGTTTGGACTTAAAATGGCAGAAATAGATTTCGAAAATGTTCAATCAAAACATAGTGATCATCGACCTCAATGGTCTTCATTGGATGAAAATCGACGATATCTTATCATGTAAGATGCAAATTCACTCAAATATATGATGTGTTTGGACCTAAAATGGCGGAAACAGATTTTGAAAATGTTGAATCAATTCAGAGTGACCATCGACCTCAATGGGCTTCATTGGATGTAAATCGACGATATCTTACCATGTTAAATCCAAATTCACTCAAATATATGATGTGTTTGGACTTAAAATGACGGAAGTAGATTTCAGAAATGTTCAATCAAAACATAGTGATCATCGACCACAATGGGCTTCATTGGATGTAAATCGACGATATCTTATCATGTTAGATGCAAATTCACTCGAATATATGATGTGTTTGCACTTAAAATGGCGGAAATAGATTTTGAAAATGTTGAATCAAATCAGAGTAACAGTCGACCTCAATAGGATTGAGTGGATGTGAATCGACGATATCTGATGAAATTAGATGCAAACTCACTCAAATATATAAGAATTGATGTGTTTGGACTTAAAATGGCAGAATTACTTTTCGAAAATGTTCAATCAAAACAGGGTGACCATCGAACTCAATGGGCTTCAATGGATGTAAATCGACGATATCTCACCATGTTAGATGCAAATTCACTCAAATATATGATGTGTTTGGACTTAAAATGGCGGAAATATGTTTCGAAAATGTTCAATCAAAACAGAGTGACCATCGACCTCAATGGGCTTCATTGGATGTAAATCGACGATATCTTACTATTTTAGAAGCAAATTAACTCAAATATATGATGTGTTAGGACTCAAAATGGCGGAAATAGATTTCGAAAATGTTCAATAAAAACATAGTGATCTTCGACCTCAATGGGCTCCAATGGATGTAAATTGACGATATCTCACCAAGTTAGATACAAATTAACACGAATATTTAAGAAATGATGTGTTTGGACTCAAAATGTCGGACATAGATTTCGAAAATGTTCAATCAAAACAGAGTGACCATCGACCTCAATGGGCTCCAATGGATGTAAATTGACGATATCTCACCAAGTTAGATACAAATTAATTCGAATATATAAGAAATGATGTGTTTGGACTCAAAATGTCGGAAATAGATTTCGAGAATGTTCAATCAAAACAGAGTGACCATCGACCTCAATGGGCTTCAATGGATGTAAGTCGACGATATTTTACCATGTTAGATGCAAATTCACTCAAATATATGATGTGTTTGGACTTAGAATGGCGGAAATATGTTTCGAAAATGTTCAATCAAAACAGAGTGACCATGGACCTCAATGGGCTCCATTGGATGTAAATCGACGATATCTTACTATGTTAGATGCAAATAAACTCAAATATATGATGTGTTAGGACTTAACATGGCGGAAATAGATTTCGAAAATGTTCAATCAAAACAGAGTGACCATGGACCTCAATGGGCTTCAATGGATGTAAATCGACGATATCTTACCATGTTAGATGCAAATTCACTCAAATATATGATTTGTTTGGACTTAAAATGGCGGAAATAAATTTCGAAAATGTTCAATCAAAACATAGTGATCTTCGACCTCAATGGGCACTAATGGATGTAAATTGACGATATCTCACCAAGTTAGATACAAATTAACTCGAATATATAAGAATAGATGTGTTTGGACTCAAAATGTCGGGAATAGATTTCGAAAATGTTCAATCAAAACAGAGTGACCATCGACCTCAATGGGTTTCAATGGATGTAAATCGACGATATCTCAGCATGTTAGATGCAAATTCACTCAAATATATGATGTGTTAGGACTTAAAATGGCAGAAATAGATTTCGAAAATGTTTAATCAAAACAGAGTGACCATCAACCTCAATGGGCTTCAATGGATGTAAATCAACGATATCTTACCATGTTAGATGCAAATTCAATCAAATATATGATGTGTTTGGACTTAAAATGGCGGAAATATGTTTCGGAAATATTCAATCAAAACAGACTTACCATCGACCTCAATGGGCTTCATTGGATGTAAAGCGACGATATCTTATCATGTAAGATGCAAATTCATTCAAATATATGATGTGTTTGGACTTAAAATGGCAGAAATAGATTTCGAAAATGTTCAATCAAAACATAGTGATCATCGACCTCAATGGTCTTCATTGGATGTGAATCGACGATATCTTATCATGTAAGATGCATATTCACTCAAATATATGATGTGTTTGGACCTAAAATGGCGGAAACAGATTTTGAAAATGTTGAATCAATTCAGAGTGACAGTCGACCTCAATAGGATTGAATGGATGTGAATCGACGATATCTGATGAAGTTAGATGCAAACTCACTCAAATATATAAGAATTGATTTGTTTGGACTTAAAATGGCAGAATTAGATTTCGAAAATATTCAATCAAAACAGAGTTACCATCGACCTCAATGGGCTTCAATGGATGTGAATCGACGATATCATACCATGTTAGATGCAAATTCACTTGAATATATGATGTGTTTGGACTCAAAATGGCGGAAATAAATTTCGAAAATGTTCAATCAAAACGGAGTGACCATCGACCTCAATGGTCTTCAATGGATGTAAATCGACGATATCTTACCAAGTTAGATGCAAATTCACTCAAATATATGATGTTTTTGGACTTAAAATGGCGGAAATAGATTTCGAAAAGGTTCAATCAAAACAGAGTGACCATCGACCTCAATGGGCTTCAATGGATGTAAATCGACGATATTTTACCATGTTAGATGCAAGTTCACTTGAATATATGATGTGTTTGGACTTAAAATGGCGGAAATAGATTTCGAAAATGTTCAATCAAAGCAGCGTGACCATCGACCTCAATGGGCTTCATTGGATGTAAATCGACGATATTTTACCATGTAAGATGCAAATTCACTCAAATATATGATGTGTTTGGACTTAAAATGGCAGAATTAGATTTCGAAAATGTTCAATCAAAACAGAGTGTCCATTGACCTCAATGGGCTTCAATGGATGTAAATCGACGATATCTCATCATGTTAGATGCAAATTTACTCAAATATATGATGTGTTTGGACTTAAAATGGCGGAAATATGTTTCGAAAATGTTCAATCAAAACATAGTAACCATCGACCTCAATGGGCTTCATTGGATGTAAAGCGACGATATCTTATCATGTAAGATGCAAATTCTCTCAAATATATGATGTGTTTGGACTTAAAATGGCAGAAATAGATTTCGAAAATGTGCAATCAAAACATAGTGATCATCGACCTCAATGGTCTTCATTGGATGTAAATCGACGATATCTTATCATGTAAGATGCAAATTCACTCAAATATATGATGTGTTTGGACTTAAAATGGCGGAAACAGATTTTGAAAATGTTGAATCAATTCAGAGTGACAGTCGACCTCAATAGGATAGAATGGATGTGAATCGACGATATCTGATGAAGTTAGATGCAAACTCACTCAAATATATAAGAATTGATGTGTTTGGACTTAAAATGGCAGAATTAGATTTCGAAAATATTCAATCAAAACAGAGTTACCATCGACCCCAATGGGCTTCATTGGATGTAAATCGACGATATCTTACCATGTTAGATGCAAATTCACTCAAATATATGATGTGTTTGGACTCAAAATGGCGGAAAAAATTTCGAAAATGTTCGATCAAAACGGAGTGACCATCGACCTCAATGGTCTTCAATGGATGTAAATCGACGATATCTTACCAAGTTAGATGCAAATTCACTCAAATATATGATGTTTTTGGACTTAAAATGGCGGAAATAGATTTCGAAAAGGTTCAATCAAAACAGAGTGACCATCGACCTCAATGGGCTTCAATGGATGTAAATTGACGATATTTTACCATGTTAGATGCAAGTTCACTTGAATATATGATGTGTTTGGACTTAAAATGGCGGAAATAGATTTCGAAAATGTTCAATCAAAGCAGCGTGACCATCGACCTCAATGGGCTTCATTGGATGTAAATCGACGATATTTTACCATGTAAGATGCAAATTCACTCAAATATATGATGTGTTTGGACTTAAAATGGCAGAATTAGATTTCGAAAATATTCAATCAAAACAGAGTTACCATCGACCCCAATGGGCTTCATTGGATGTAAATCGACGATATCTTACCATGTTAGATGCAAATTCACTCAAATATATGATGTGTTTGGACTTAAAATGGCGGGAATAGATTTCGAAAATGTTCAATCAAAACACAGTGACCATCGACCTCAATGAGCTTCATTGGATGTGAAGCGACGACATCTTACCATGTAAGATGCAAATTCACTCAAATATATGATGTGTTTGGACTTAAAATGGCAGAAATAGATTTCGAAAATGTTCAATCTAAACATAGTGATCATCGACCTCAATGGTCTTCAATGGATGTAAATCGACGATATTTTACCATGTTAGATGCAAGTTCACTTGAATATATGATGTGTTTGGACTTAAAATGGCGGAAATAGATTTCGAAAATGTTCAATCAAAGCAGCGTGACCATCGACCTCAATGGGCTTCATTGGATGTAAATCGACGATATTTTACCATGTAAGATGCAAATTCACTCAAATATATGATGTGTTTGGACTTAAAATGGCAGAATTAGATTTCGAAAATGTTCAATCAAAACAGAGTGTCCATTGACCTCAATGGGCTTCAATGGATGTAAATCGACGATATCTCATCATGTTAGATGCAAATTCACTCGAATATATGATGTGTTTGGACTTAAAATGGCAGAAATAGATTTCGAAAATGTTCAATCAAAACATAGTGATCATCGACCTCAATGGTCTTCATTGGATGAAAATCGACGATATCTTATCATGTAAGATGCAAATTCACTCAAATATATGATGTGTTTGGACCTAAAATGGCGGAAACAGATTTTGAAAATGTTGAATCAATTCAGAGTGACCATCGACCTCAATGGGCTTCATTGGATGTAAATCGACGATATCTTACCATGTTAAATCCAAAATCACTCAAATATATGATGTGTTTGGACTTAAAATGACGGAAGTAGATTTCAGAAATGTTCAATCAAAACATAGTGATCATCGACCACAATGGGCTTCATTGGATGTAAATCGACGATATCTTATCATGTTAGATGCAAATTCACTCGAATATATGATGTGTTTGCACTTAAAATGGCGGAAATAGATTTTGAAAATGTTGAATCAAATCAGAGTAACAGTCGACCTCAATAGGATTGAGTGGATGTGAATCGACGATATCTGATGAAATTAGATGCAAACTCACTCAAATATATAAGAATTGATGTGTTTGGACTTAAAATGGCAGAATTACTTTTCGAAAATGTTCAATCAAAACAGGGTGACCATCGAACTCAATGGGCTTCAATGGATGTAAATCGACGATATCTCACCATGTTAGATGCAAATTCACTCAAATATATGATGTGTTTGGACTTAAAATGGCGGAAATATGTTTCGAAAATGTTCAATCAAAACAGAGTGACCATCGACCTCAATGGGCTTCATTGGATGTAAATCGACGATATCTTACTATTTTAGAAGCAAATTAACTCAAATATATGATGTGTTAGGACTCAAAATGGCGGAAATAGATTTCGAAAATGTTCAATCAAAACATAGTGATCTTCGACCTCAATGGGCTCCAATGGATGTAAATTGACGATATCTCACCAAGTTAGATACAAATTAACACGAATATTTAAGAAATGATGTGTTTGGACTCAAAATGTCGGACATAGATTTCGAAAATGTTCAATCAAAACAGAGTGACCATCGACCTCAATGGGCTCCAATGGATGTAAATTGACGATATCTCACCAAGTTAGATACAAATTAACTCGAATATATAAGAAATGATGTGTTTGGACTCAAAATGTCGGAAATAGATTTCGAGAATGTTCAATCAAAACAGAGTGACCATCGACCTCAATGGGCTTCAATGGATGTAAATCGACGATATTTTACCATGTTAGATGCAAATTCACTCAAATATATGATGTGTTTGGACTTAGAATGGCGGAAATATGTTTCGAAAATGTTCAATCAAAACAGAGTGACCATCGACCTCAATGGGCTCCATTGGATGTAAATCGACGATATCTTACTATGTTAGATGCAAATTAACTCAAATATATGATGTGTTAGGACTTAACATGGCGGAAATAGATTTCGAAAATGTTCAATCAAAACAGAGTGACCATCGACCTCAATGGGCTTCATTGGATGTAAATCGACGATATCTTACTATTTTAGATGCAAATTAACTCAAATATATGATGTGTTAGGACTCAAAATGGCGGAAATAGATTTCGAAAATGTTCAATCAAAACATAGTGATCTTCGACCTCAATGGGCTCCAATGGATGTAAATTGACGATATCTCACCAAGTTAGATACAAATTAACTCAAATATATAAGAATTGATGTGTTTTGACTCAAAATGTCGGGAATAGATTTCGAAAATGTTCAATCAAAACAGAGTGACCATCGACCTCAATGGGCTTCAATGGATGTAAATCGACGATATCTCACCATGTTAGATGCAAATTCACTCAAATATATGATGTGTTAGGACATAAAATGGCGGAAATAGATTTCGAAAATGTTCAATCAAAACAGAGTGTCCATTGACCTCAATGGGCTTCAATGGATGTAAATCGACGATATCTCATCATGTTAGATGCAAATTCACTCGAATATATGATGTGTTTGGACTTAAAATGGCAGAAATAGATTTCGAAAATGTTCAATCAAAACATAGTGATCATCGACCTCAATGGTCTTCATTGGATGAAAATCGACGATATCTTATCATGTAAGATGCAAATTCACTCAAATATATGATGTGTTTGGACCTAAAATGGCGGAAACAGATTTTGAAAATGTTGAATCAATTCAGAGTGACCATCGACCTCAATGGGCTTCATTGGATGTAAATCGACGATATCTTACCATGTTAAATCCAAATTCACTCAAATATATGATGTGTTTGGACTTAAAATGACGGAAGTAGATTTCAGAAATGTTCAATCAAAACATAGTGATCATCGACCACAATGGGCTTCATTGGATGTAAATCGACGATATCTTATCATGTTAGATGCAAATTCACTCGAATATATGATGTGTTTGCACTTAAAATGGCGGAAATAGATTTTGAAAATGTTGAATCAAATCAGAGTAACAGTCGACCTCAATAGGATTGAGTGGATGTGAATCGACGATATCTGATGAAATTAGATGCAAACTCACTCAAATATATAAGAATTGATGTGTTTGGACTTAAAATGGCAGAATTACTTTTCGAAAATGTTCAATCAAAACAGGGTGACCATCGAACTCAATGGGCTTCAATGGATGTAAATCGACGATATCTCACCATGTTAGATGCAAATTCACTCAAATATATGATGTGTTTGGACTTAAAATGGCGGAAATATGTTTCGAAAATGTTCAATCAAAACAGAGTGACCATCGACCTCAATGGGCTTCATTGGATGTAAATCGACGATATCTTACTATTTTAGAAGCAAATTAACTCAAATATATGATGTGTTAGGACTCAAAATGGCGGAAATAGATTTCGAAAATGTTCAATAAAAACATAGTGATCTTCGACCTCAATGGGCTCCAATGGATGTAAATTGACGATATCTCACCAAGTTAGATACAAATTAACACGAATATTTAAGAAATGATGTGTTTGGACTCAAAATGTCGGACATAGATTTCGAAAATGTTCAATCAAAACAGAGTGACCATCGACCTCAATGGGCTCCAATGGATGTAAATTGACGATATCTCACCAAGTTAGATACAAATTAATTCGAATATATAAGAAATGATGTGTTTGGACTCAAAATGTCGGAAATAGATTTCGAGAATGTTCAATCAAAACAGAGTGACCATCGACCTCAATGGGCTTCAATGGATGTAAGTCGACGATATTTTACCATGTTAGATGCAAATTCACTCAAATATAGGATGTGTTTGGACTTAGAATGGCGGAAATATGTTTCGAAAATGTTCAATCAAAACAGAGTGACCATGGACCTCAATGGGCTCCATTGGATGTAAATCGACGATATCTTACTATGTTAGATGCAAATTAACTCAAATATATGATGTGTTAGGACTTAACATGGCGGAAATAGATTTCGAAAATGTTCAATCAAAACAGAGTGACCATGGACCTCAATGGGCTTCAATGGATGTAAATCGACGATATCTTACCATGTTAGATGCAAATTCACTCAAATATATGATTTGTTTGGACTTAAAATGGCGGAAATAAATTTCGAAAATGTTCAATCAAAACATAGTGATCTTCGACCTCATTGGGCACTAATGGATGTAAATTGACGATATCTCACCAAGTTAGATACAAATTAACTCGAATATATAAGAATAGATGTGTTTGGACTCAAAATGTCGGGAATAGATTTCGAAAATGTTCAATCAAAACAGAGTGACCATCGACCTCAATGGGTTTCAATGGATGTAAATCGACGATATCTCAGCATGTTAGATGCAAATTCACTCAAATATATGATGTGTTAGGACTTAAAATGGCAGAAATAGATTTCGAAAATGTTTAATCAAAACAGAGTGACCATCAACCTCAATGGGCTTCAATGGATGTAAATCAACGATATCTTACCATGTTAGATGCAAATTCACTCGAATATATGATGTGTTTGGACTTAAAATGGCGGAAATAGATTTCGAAAATATTCATTCAAAACAGTGTGACCATCGACCTCAATGGGCTTCAATCGATGTAAATCTACGATATCTTACCATGTTAGATGCAAATTCAGTCAAGTATATGATGTGTTTGGACTTAAAATGGCAGAATTACTTTTCGAAAATGTTCAATCAAAACAGGGTGACCATCGAACTCAATGGGCTTCAATGGATGTAAATCGACGATATCTCACCATGTTAGATGCAAATTCACTCAAATATATGATGTGTTTGGACTTAAAATGGCGGAAATATGTTTCGAAAATGTTCAATCAAAACAGAGTGACCATCGACCTCAATGGGCTTCATTGGATGTAAATCGACGATATCTTACTATTTTAGAAGCAAATTAACTCAAATATATGATGTGTTAGGACTCAAAATGGCGGAAATAGATTTCGAAAATGTTCAATAAAAACATAGTGATCTTCGACCTCAATGGGCTCCAATGGATGTAAATTGACGATATCTCACCAAGTTAGATACAAATTAACACGAATATTTAAGAAATGATGTGTTTGGACTCAAAATGTCGGACATAGATTTCGAAAATGTTCAATCAAAACAGAGTGACCATCGACCTCAATGGGCTCCAATGGATGTAAATTGACGATATCTCACCAAGTTAGATACAAATTAATTCGAATATATAAGAAATGATGTGTTTGGACTCAAAATGTCGGAAATAGATTTCGAGAATGTTCAATCAAAACAGAGTGACCATCGACCTCAATGGGCTTCAATGGATGTAAGTCGACGATATTTTACCATGTTAGATGCAAATTCACTCAAATATAGGATGTGTTTGGACTTAGAATGGCGGAAATATGTTTCGAAAATGTTCAATCAAAACAGAGTGACCATGGACCTCAATGGGCTCCATTGGATGTAAATCGACGATATCTTACTATGTTAGATGCAAATTAACTCAAATATATGATGTGTTAGGACTTAACATGGCGGAAATAGATTTCGAAAATGTTCAATCAAAACAGAGTGACCATGGACCTCAATGGGCTTCAATGGATGTAAATCGACGATCTCTTACCATGTTAGATGCAAATTCACTCAAATATATGATTTGTTTGGACTTAAAATGGCGGAAATAAATTTCGAAAATGTTCAATCAAAACATAGTGATCTTCGACCTCATTGGGCACTAATGGATGTAAATTGACGATATCTCACCAAGTTAGATACAAATTAACTCGAATATATAAGAATAGATGTGTTTGGACTCAAAATGTCGGGAATAGATTTCGAAAATGTTCAATCAAAACAGAGTGACCATCGACCTCAATGGGTTTCAATGGATGTAAATCGACGATATCTCAGCATGTTAGATGCAAATTCACTCAAATATATGATGTGTTAGGACTTAAAATGGCAGAAATAGATTTCGAAAATGTTTAATCAAAACAGAGTGACCATCAACCTCAATGGGCTTCAATGGATGTAAATCAACGATATCTTACCATGTTAGATGCAAATTCAATCAAATATATGATGTGTTTGGACTTAAAATGGCGGAAATATGTTTCGGAAATATTCAATCAAAACAGACTTACCATCGACCTCAATGGGCTTCATTGGATGTAAAGCGACGATATCTTATCATGTAAGATGCAAATTCACTCAAATATATGATGTGTTTGGACTTAAAATGGCAGAAATTGATTTCGAAAATGTTCAATCAAAACATAGTGATCATCGACCTCAATGGTCTTCATTGGATGTGAATCGACGATATCTTATCATGTAAGATGCATATTCACTCAAATATATGATGTGTTTGGACCTAAAATGGCGGAAACAGATTTTGAAAATGTTGAATCAATTCAGAGTGACAGTCGACCTCAATAGGATTGAATGGATGTGAATCGACGATATCTGATGAAGTTAGATGCAAAATCACTCAAATATATAAGAATTGATTTGTTTGGACTTAAAATGGCAGAATTAGATTTCGAAAATATTCAATCAAAACAGAGTTACCATCGACCTCAATGGGCTTCAATGGATGTGAATCGACGATATCATACCATGTTAGATGCAAATTCACTTGAATATATGATGTGTTTGGACTCAAAATGGCGGAAATAAATTTCGAAAATGTTCAATCAAAACGGAGTGACCATCGACCTCAATGGTCTTCAATGGATGTAAATCGACGATATCTTACCAAGTTAGATGCAAATTCACTCAAATATATGATGTTTTTGGACTTAAAATGGCGGAAATAGATTTCGAAAAGGTTCAATCAAAACAGAGTGACCATCGACCTCAATGGGCTTCAATGGATGTAAATCGACGATATTTTACCATGTTAGATGCAAGTTCACTTGAATATATGATGTGTTTGGACTTAAAATGGCGGAAATAGATTTCGAAAATGTTCAATCAAAGCAGCGTGACCATCGACCTCAATGGGCTTCATTGGATGTAAATCGACGATATTTTACCATGTAAGATGCAAATTCACTCAAATATATGATGTGTTTGGACTTAAAATGGCAGAATTAGATTTCGAAAATGTTCAATCAAAACAGAGTGTCCATTGACCTCAATGGGCTTCAATGGATGTAAATCGACGATATCTCATCATGTTAGATGCAAATTCACTCAAATATATGATGTGTTTGGACTTAAAATGGCGGAAATATGTTTCGAAAATGTTCAATCAAAACATAGTAACCATCGACCTCAATGGGCTTCATTGGATGTAAAGCGACGATATCTTATCATGTAAGATGCAAATTCACTCAAATATATGATGTGTTTGGACTTAAAATGGCAGAAATAGATTTCGAAAATGTGCAATCAAAACATAGTGATCATCGACCTCAATGGTCTTCATTGGATGTAAATCGACGATATCTTATCATGTAAGATGCAAATTCACTCAAATATATGATGTGTTTGGACTTAAAATGGCGGAAACAGATTTTGAAAATGTTGAATCAATTCAGAGTGACAGTCGACCTCAATAGGATAGAATGGATGTGAATCGACGATATCTGATGAAGTTAGATGCAAACTCACTCAAATATATAAGAATTGATGTGTTTGGACTTAAAATGGCAGAATTAGATTTCGAAAATATTCAATCAAAACAGAGTTACCATCGACCCCAATGGGCTTCATTGGATGTAAATCGACGATATCTTACCATGTTAGATGCAAATTCACTCAAATATATGATGTGTTTGGACTCAAAATGGCGGAAAAAATTTCGAAAATGTTCGATCAAAACGGAGTGACCATCGACCTCAATGGTCTTCAATGGATGTAAATCGACGATATCTTACCAAGTTGGATGCAAATTCACTCAAATATATGATGTTTTTGGACTTAAAATGGCGGAAATAGATTTCGAAAAGGTTCAATCAAAACAGAGTGACCATCGACCTCAATGGGCTTCAATGGATGTAAATTGACGATATTTTACCATGTTAGATGCAAGTTCACTTGAATATATGATGTGTTTGGACTTAAAATGGCGGAAATAGATTTCGAAAATGTTCAATCAAAGCAGCGTGACCATCGACCTCAATGGGCTTCATTGGATGTAAATCGACGATATTTTACCATGTAAGATGCAAATTCACTCAAATATATGATGTGTTTGGACTTAAAATGGCAGAATTAGATTTCGAAAATATTCAATCAAAACAGAGTTACCATCGACCCCAATGGGCTTCATTGGATGTAAATCGACGATATCTTACCATGTTAGATGCAAATTCACTCAAATATATGATGTGTTTGGACTTAAAATGGCGGGAATAGATTTCGAAAATGTTCAATCAAAACACAGTGACCATCGACCTCAATGAGCTTCATTGGATGTGAAGCGACGACATCTTACCATGTAAGATGCAAATTCACTGAAATATATGATGTGTTTGGACTTAAAATGGCAGAAATAGATTTCGAAAATGTTCAATCTAAACATAGTGATCATCGACCTCAATGGTCTTCAATGGATGTAAATCGACGATATCTCACCAAGTTACATGCAAATTCACTCGAATATATAATAAATGATGTATTTGAACTTAAAATGTCGGAAATGAAATTCGAAAATATTCAATAAAAACAGAGTTACCATCGACCTCAATGGGCACTAATGGATGTAAATTGACGATATCTCACCAAGTTAGATACAAATTAACTCGAATATATAAGAATAGATGTGTTTGGACTCAAAATGTCGGGAATAGATTTCGAAAATGTTCAATCAAAACAGAGTGACCATCGACCTCAATGGGCTTCATTGGATGTAAATCGACGATATCTTACCATGTTAGATGCAAATTCACTCAAATATATGATGTGTTTGGACTTAAAATGGCGGGAATAGATTTCGAAAATGTTCAATCAAAACACAGTGACCATCGACCTCAATGGGCTCCAATGGATGTAAATTGACGATATCTCACCAAGTTAGATACAAATTAACTCGAATATATAAGAATTGATGTGTTTGGACTTAAAATGGCAGAATTAGTTTTCGAAAATGTTCAATCAAAACAGAGTGACCATCGACCTCAATGGGCTTCAATGGATGTAAATCGACGATATTTTACCATGTAAGATGCAAATCCACTCAAATATATGATGTGTTTGGACTTAAAATGGCGGAAATATTTTTCGAAAATGTTCAATCAAAACAGGGTGACAATCGACCTCAATGGGCTTCAATGGATGTAAATCGACGATATCTTACCATGTTAGATGCAAATTAACACGAATATATAAGAAATGATGTGTTTGGACCCAAAATGTCGGACATAGATTTCGAAAATGTTCAATCAAAACAGAGTGACCATCGACCTCAATGGGCTCCAATGGATGTAAATTGACGATATCTCACCAAGTTAGATACAAAATAACTCGAATATATAAGAAATTATGTGTTTGGACTCAAAATGTCGGAAATAGATTTCGAAAATGTTCAATCAAAACAGAGTGACCATCGACCTCAATGGGCTTCAATGGATGTAAATCGACGATATTTTACCATGTTAGATGTAAATTCACTCAAATATATGATGTGTTTGGACTTAAAATGGCGGAAACAGATTTTGAAAATGTTGAATCAATTCAGAATGACAGTCGACCTCAATAGGATTGAATGGATGTGAATCGACGATATCTGATGAAGTTAGATGCAAACTCACTCAAATATATAAGAATTGATGTTTTTGGACTCAAAATGGCGGAAATAGATTTCGAAAATGTTCAATCAAAACAGAGTGACCATCGACCTCAATGGGCTTCATTGGATGTAAATCGACGATATTTTACCATGTTAGATGCAAGTTCACTTGAATATATGATGTGTTTGGACTTAAAATGGCGGAAATAGATTTCGAAAATGTTCAATCAAAACAGAGTGACCATCGACCTCAATGGGCTTCATTGGATGTAAATCGACGATATCTCACCATGTTAGATGCAAATTCAGTCAAATATATGATGTGTTTGGACTTAAAATGGCAGAAATAGATTTCGAAAATGTTCAATCAAAACATAGTGATCATCGACCTCAATGGTCTTCAATGGATGTAAATCGACGATCTCACCAAGTTAGATGCAAATTCACTCGAATATATAATAAATGATGTGTTTGAACTTAAAATGTCGGAAATGAATTTCGAAAATATTCAATCAAAACAGAGTTACCATCGACCTCAATGGGCTTCATTGGATGTAAATCGACGATATCTTACCATGTAAAATCCAAATTCACTCAAATATATGATGTGTTTGGACTTAAAATGACGGAAGTAGATTTCAGAAATGTTCAATCAAAACATAGTGATCATCGACCACAATGGGCTTCATTGGATGTAAATCGACGATGTCTTATCATGTTAGATGCAAATTCACTCGAATATATGATGTGTTTGCACTTAAAATGGCGGAAATAGATGTTGAAAATGTTGAATCAAATCAGAGTGACAGTCGACCTCAATAGGATTGAATGGATGTGAATCGACGATATCTGATGAAGTTAGATGCAAACTCACTCAAATATATAAGAATTGATGTGTTTGGACTTAGAATGGCAGAATTAGTTTTCGAAAATGTTCAATGAAAACAGAGTGACCATCGACCTCAATGGGCTTCAATGGATGTAAATCGACGATATCTCACCATGTTAGATGCAAATTAAATCAAATATATGATGTGTTAGGACTTAAAATGGCGGAAATAGATTTCGAAAATGTTCAATCAAAACATAGTGATCTTCGACCTCAATGGGCTCCAATGGATGTAAATTGACGATATCTCACCATGTTAGATGCAAATTCACTCAAATATATGATGTGTTTGGACTTAAAATGGCGGAAATATGTTTCGAAAATGTTCAATCAAAACAGAGTGACCATCGACCTCAATGGGCTTCAATGGATGTAAATCGACGATATCTCACCATGTTAGATGCAAATTAACTCAAATATATGATGTGTTAGGACTTAAAATGGCGGAAATAGATTTCGAAAATTTTCAATCAAAACATAGTGATCTTCGACCTCAATGGGCTACAATGGATGTAAATTGACGATATCTCACCAAGTTAGATACAAATTAACACGAATATATAAGAAATGATGTGTTTGGACTCAAAATGTCGGACATAGATTTCGAAAATGTTCAATCAAAACAGAGTGACCATCGACCTCAATGGGCTCCAATGGATGTAAAATGACGATATCTCACCAAGCAAGATACAAAATAACTCGAATATATAAAAAATGATGTGTTTGGACTCAAAATGTCGGAAATAGATTTCGAAAATGTTCAATCAAAACAGAGTGACCATCGACCTCAATGGGCTCCAATGGATGTAAATTGACGATATCTCATCAAGTTAGATGCAACCTCACTCAAATATATGAGAATTGATGTGTTTGGACTTAAAATGGCAGAATTAGTTTTCGAAAATGTTCAATCAAAACAGAGTTACCATCGACCTCAATGGGCTTCATTGGATGTAAATCGACCATATCTTACCATGTTAGATGCAAATTCACTCAAATATATAATGTGTTTGGACTTAAAATGGCGGAAATATGTTTCGAGAATTTTCAATCAAAACAGAGTGACCATCGACCTCAATGGGCTTCATTGGATGTAAATCGACGATATCTTACCATGTTAGATGCAAATTCGCTCAAATATATGATTTGTTTGGACTTAAAATGGCGGAAATAGATTTCGAAAATGTTCAATCAAAACATAGTGATCTTTGACCTCAATGGGCTCTAATGGATGTAAATTGACGATATCTCACCAAGTTAGATACAAATTAACTCGAATATATAAGAATTGATGTGTTTGGACTCAAAATGGCGGGAATAGATTTCGGAAATGTTCAATCAAAACATAGTGACCATCGACCTCAATGGACTTCATTGGATGTAAATCGACGATATCTTACCATGTAAGATGCAAATTCACTCAAATATATAAGAATTGATGTGTTTGGACTCAAAATGGCGGGAATAGATTTCGGAAATGTTCAATCAAAACATAGTGACCATCGACCTCAATGGACTTCAATGGATGTAAATCGACGATATATTACCATGTTAGATGCAAATTCACTCGAATATTTGATGTGTTTGGACTTAAAATGTCGGAAATAGATTTCGAGAATGTCCAATCAAAACATAGTGATCATCGACCTCGATGGACTTCATTGGATGTAAATCGACGATATCTTACAATGTAAGATGCAAATTCACTCATATATATGATGTGTTTGGACTTAAAATGTCGGAAATAGATTTCGAAAATATTCAATAAAAACAGAGTGACCATCGACCTCAATGGGCTTCAATGGATGTAAATCGACGATATATTACCAAGTTAGATGTAAATTCACTAAAATATATGATGGTTTGGACTTAAAATGTCGGAAATAGATTTCGAAAATGTTCAATCAAAACATAGTGATCATCGACCTCAATAGGCTTCAATGGATGTAAATCGACGATATCTTACAATTTTAGATGCAAATTCACTCAGATATATGATGTGTTTGGACTTAAAATGGCGGAACTAGATTTCTAAAATGTTCAATCGAAACATAGTGATGATCATCGACCTCAATAGGCTTCAATGGATGTAAATCGACGATATCTTACCATGTAAGATGCGAATTCACTCAAATATATGATGTGTTTGGACTTAAAATGTCGGAAATAGATTTCGAAAATATTCAATCAAGACAGAGTGACAATCGACCTCAATGGGCTTCAATGGATGTAAATCGACGATATATTACCAAGTTAGATGCAAATTCACTAAAATATATGATGGTTTGGACTTAAAATGTCGGAAATAGATTTCGAAAATATTCAATCAAAACAGAGTAACCATCGTCCTCAATGGGCTTCAATGGATGTATATCGAAGATATCTTACCATGTTATATGCAAATTCACTCAAATATATGATGTGGTCGGACTTAAAATGGCGGGAATAGATTTCGAAAATGTTCAATCAAAACATAGTGATCATCGACCACAACTGGCATCAACGGTTGTAAATCGACGATATCTGAACAAGTTAGTTGCAAACTCACTCAAATATATGAGAATTGATGTGTTTGGACTTAAAATGGTGAAAATATATTTCGAAAATATTCAATCAAAACAGAGTGACCATCGACCTCAATAGGCTTCAATGGATGTAAATCGACGATAACTTACCATGTTGGATGCAAATGCACTCAAATTTATGATGTGTTTGGACTTAAAATGGCGGGAAGAGATTTCGAAAATGTTCAATCAAAACAGAGTGACCGTCGACCTCAATAGGCTTCAATGGATGTAAATCAAAGATATCTTACCATGTTAGATGCAAATTCACTCGAATATATGATGTGTTTGGAATTAAAATGGCGGAAATAGAATTCGAAAATTTACAATCAAAACATAGTGATCATCGACCTCAATGGGCTGCGATGGATGTAAATCGACGATATCTTACAAAGTGAGATGCAAATTCACTCAAATATATAAGAAATGAAGTGTTTGGACTTAAAATGGCGGAACTATATTTCTGAAATGTTTAATCAAAACATAGTGATCATCGACCTCAATAGGCTTCAATGGATGTAAATCGACGATATTTTACCATGTTAGATGCAAATTCACTCAAATATATGATTTGTCTGGACTTAAAATGGCGGAAATAGATTTCGAAAATGTTCAATCAAAACATAGTGATCTTCGACCTCAATGGGCTTCAATGGATGTAAATCGACGATATCTTAGCAAGTTAGATGCAAATTCACTCAAATATATGATTTGTTTGGACTTAAAATGGCGGAAATAGATTTCGAAAATGTTCAATCAAAACATAGTGATCATCGACCTCAATTGGCTTAAATGGATGTGAATTGACGATATCTCACCAAGTTAGATGCAAATTCACTCGAATATATAAGAAATGATGTGTTTGGACTTAAAATGGCGGGAATAGATTTCGAAAATGTTCAATCAAAACATAGTGATCATCGACCTCAATTGGCTTAAATGGATGTGAATTGGAGATATCTCACCAAGTTAGATGCAAATTCACTCGAATATATAAGAAATGATGTGTTTGGACTTAAAATGGCGGAAATAGATTTCGAAAATGTTCAATCAAAACATAGTGATCTTCGACCTCAATGGGCTTCAATGGATGTAACTCGACGATATCTTAGCAAGTTAGATGCAAATTCACTCAAATATATGATTTGTTTGGACTTACAATGTCATAAATAGATTTCGAAAATGTTCAATCAAAACATAGTGATCATCGACCTAAATGGGCTTCATTGGATGTAAATCGACAATATCTTACCATGTTAGATGCAAATTCACTTAAATATATGATGTGTTCGGACTTATAATGGCGGATATAGATTTCGAACTGTTCAATCAAAACAGAGTGACCATCCACCTCAATAGGTTTCAATGGATGTAAATCGAAGATATCTCACCAAGTCAGATGCAAATTCACTCAAATATAATATGTGTTTGGACTCTAAATGGCGGAAATAAATTTCGAAAATGTTCAATCAAAACATAGTGATCATCGACCTCAATGGGCGGCGATGGATGTAAATCGACGATATCTTACCAAGTTAGATGCAAATTCACTCAAATATATAAGAAATGATGTGTTTGGACTTAAAATGGCGGAAATAGATTCCTAAAATGTTCAAACAAAACATAGTGATCATCGACCTCAATGGGCTTCAATGGATGTAAATCGACGATATCTTACCATGTTAGATGCAAATTCACTCGAATATTTGATGTGTTTGGACTTAAAATGTCGGAAATAGATTTCGAGAATGTCCAATCAAAACATAGTGATCATCGACCTCGATGGGCTTCAATGGAAGTAAATCGAAGATATCTCACCAAGTCAGATGCAAATTCACTCAAATATATAAGAAATGATCTGTTTGGACTTAAAATGGCGGAAATAGATTTCTAAAATGTTCAATCAAAACATAGTGATCATCGACCTCAATTGGCTTAAATGGATGTGAATTGACGATATCTCACCAAGTTAGATGCAAATTCACTCGAATATATAAGAAATGATGTGTTTGGACTTAAAATGGCGGAAATAGATTTCGAAAATGTTCAATCAAAACATAGTGATCATCGACCTAAATGGGCTTCATTGGATGTAAATCGACAATATCTTAGCAAGTTAGATACAAATTCACTCAAATATATGATTTGTTTGGACTTGAAATGGCGGAAATAGATTTCGAAAATGTTCAATCAAAACATAGTGATCATCGACCTCAATTGGCTTAAATGGATGTGAATTGACGATATCTCACCAAGTTAGATGCAAATTCACTCGAATATATAAGAAATGATGTGTTTGGACTTAAAATGGCGGAAATAGATTTCTAAAATGTTCAATCAAAACATAGTTATCATCGACCTCAATGGGCTTCATCAGATGTAAGTCGACGATATTTTACCATCTAAGGTGCAAATTCACTCAAATATATGATTTGTTTGGACTTAAAATGGCGGAAATAGATTTCGAAAATGTTCAATCAAAACATAGTGATCTTCGACCTCAATGGGCTTCAATGGATGTAAATCGACGATATCTTAGCAAGTTAGATGCAAATTCACTCAAATATATGATTTGTCTGGACTTAAAATGGCGGAAATAGATTTCGAAAATGTTCAATCAAAACATAGTGATCTTCGACCTCAATGGGCTTCAATGGATGTAAATCGACGATATCTTAGCAAGTTAGATGCAAATTCACTCAAATATATGATTTGTTTGGACTTAAAATGGCGGAAATAGATTTCGAAAATGTTCAATCAAAACTTAGAGATCATCGACCTCAATTGGCTTAAATGGATGTGAATTGACGATATCTCACCAAGCTAGATGCAAATTCTCTCGAATATATAAGAAATGATGTGTTTGGACTTAAAATGGCGGAAATAGATTTCTAAAATGTTCAATCAAAACATAATGATCATCGACCTCAATGGGCTTCATCAGATGTAAGTCGACGATATTCTACCATGTTAGATGCAAATTCACTCAAATATATGATTTATTTGGACTTAAAATGGCGGAAATAGATTTCGAAAATGTTCAATCAAAACATAGTGATCTTCGACCTCAATGGGCTTCAATGGATGTAAATCGACGATATCTTAGCAAGTTAGATGCAAATTCACTCAAATATATGATTTGTTTGGACTTAAAATGGCGGAAATAGATTTCGAAAATGTTCAATCAAAACATAGTGATCTTCGACCTCAATGGGCTTCAATGGATGTAAATCGACGATATCTTAGCAAGTTAGATGCAAATTCACTCGAAAATATGATTTGTTTGGACTTAAAATGGCGGAAATAGATTTCGAAAATGTTCAATCAAAACATAGTGATCATCGACCTAAATGGGCTTCATTGGATGTAAATCGACGATATCTTACCATGTTAGATGCAAATTCACTTAAATATATGATGTGTTTGGACTTATAATGGCGGAAATAGATTTCGAACTGTTCAATCAAAACAGAGTGACCATCGACCTCAATAGGTTTCAATGGATGTAAATCGACGATATCTTACCATGTTAGATGCAAATGCACTCAAATTTATGATGTGCTTGGACTCAAAATGTTGGAAATATATTTCGAAAATATTCAATCAAAACAGAGTGACCATCGACCTCAATGGGCTTCAATGGATGTAAATCGAAGATATCTTACCATGTTAGATGCAAATTCACTCGAATATATGATGTGTTTGGACTTAAAATGGCGGAAATAGAATTCGAAAATTTACAATCAAAACATAGTGATCATCGATCTCAATGGGCTGCGATGGATGTAAATCGACGACATCTTACCAAGTTAGATGCAAATTCACTTAAATATATAAGAAATGATGTGTTTGGATTTAAAATGGCGGAGATAGATTTCTAAAATGTTCAAACAAAACATAGTGATCATCGAACTCAATGGGCTGCGATGGATGTAAATCGACGATATCTTACCAAGTTAGATGCAAATTCACTCGAATATATGATGTGTTTGGACTTAAAATGGTGGAAATAGAATTCGAAAATTTACAATCAAAACAAAAAGACCATCGACCTCAATAGGCTTCAATGGATGTAAATCAAAGATATCTTACCATGATAGATGCAAATTCACTCGAATATATGATGTGTTTGGACTTAAAATGGCGGAAATAGAATTCGAAAATTTACAATCAAAACATAGTGATCATCGACCTCAATGGGCTGCGATGGATGTAAATCGACGATATCTTACCATGTTAGATGCAAATTCACTCAAATATATGATGTTTGGACTTAAAATATTGAAAATATATTTCGAAAATATTCAATCAAAACAGAGTGACCATCGACCTCAATCGGCTCCAATGAATGTAAATCGACGATATCTTACCATGTTAGATGCAAATGCATTCAAATATATGATTTGGTTGGACTTAAAATGTCGGAAATAGATTTCGAGAATGTTCAATCAGAACAGAGTGACCATCGACCTCAATTAGTTTCAATGGATGTAAATCGACGATATCTTACCAAGTTAGATGCAAATTCACTCGAATATATGATGTGTTTAGACTTAAAATGGTGGAAATAGAATTCGAAAATTTACAATCAAAACAAAGTGACCATCGACCTCAATAGGCTTCAATGGATGTAAATCAAAGATATCTTACCATGTTAGATGCAAATTCACTCGAATATATGATGTGTTTGGACTTAAAATGGCGGAAATAGAATTCGAAAATTTACAATCAAAACATAGTGATCATCGACCTCAATGGGCTGCGATGGATGTAAATCGACGATATCTCACAAAGTTAGATGCAAATTCACTTAAATATATGATTTGTCTGGACTTAAAATGGCGGAAATAGATTTCGAAAATGTTCAATCAAAACATAGTGATCTTCGACCTCAAAGGGCTTCAATGGATGTAAATCGACGATATCTTAGCAAGTTAGATGCAAATTCACTCGTATATATGATGTGTTTGGACTTAAAATGGCGGAAATAGAATTCGAAAATTTACAATCAAAACATAGTGATCATCGACCTCAATGGGCTGCGATGGATGTAAATCGACGATATCTTACAAAGATAGATGCAAATTCACTCAAATATATGATTTGTTTGGACTTAAAATGTCGGAAATATATTTCGAAAATGTTCAATCAAAACATAGTGATCATCGACCTCAATGGGCTTCATTGGATGTAAATCGACGATATCTTACAAAGTTAGATGCAAATTCACTTAAATATATGATTTGTCTGGACTTAAAATGGCGGAAATAGATTTCGAAAATGTTCAATCAAAACATAGTGATCTTCGACCTCAATGGGCTTCAATGGATGTAAATCGACGATATCTTAGCAAGTTAGATGCAAATTCACTCAAATATATTATTTGTTTGGACTTAAAATGGTGGAAATAGAATTCGAAAATTTACAATCAAAACAAAGTGACCATCGACCTCAATAGGCTTCAATGGATGTAAATCAAAGATATCTTACCATGTTAGATGCGAATTCACTCGAATATATGATGTGTTTGGACTTAAAATGTCGGAAATAGATTTCGAAAATGTCCAATCAAAACATACTGATCATCGACCTCAATTGGCTTCAATGGATGTAAATCGACGATATCTTACCAAGTAAGATGCAAATTCACTCAAATATATAAGAAATGATGTGTTTGGACTCAAAATGTCGGAAATATATTTCGAAAATATTCAATCAAAACAGAGTGACCATCGACCTCAATGGGCTTCAATGGAAGTAAATAGAAGATATCTCACCAAGTAAGATGCAAATTCACTCAAATATATAAGAAATGATGTGTTTGGACTCAAAATGTCGGAAATATATTTCGAAAATATTCAATCAAAACAGAGTGACCATCGACCTCAATGGGCTTCAATGGAAGTAAATAGAAGATATCTCACCAAGTAAGATGCAAATTCACTCAAATATATAAGAAATGATGTGTTTGGACTTAAAATGGCGGAAATAGATTTCTAAAATGTTCAATCAAAACATAGTGATCATCGATCTCAATGGGCTTCATTGGATGTAAATCGACGATATTTTACCATGTTAGATGCAAATTCACTCAAATATATTATTTATTCGGACTTAAAATGAAGGAAATAGATTTCGAAAATGTTCAATCAAAACATAGTGATCATCGACCTCAATGGGCTTCATTGAATGTAACTCGACGATATCTTACCATGTTAGATGCAAATACACTCGAATATATAAGAAATGATGTGTTTGGACTCAAAATGTCGGAAATAGATTTCGAAAATGTTCAATCAAAACATAGTGATCATCGACCTCAATGGGCTTCATTGGATGTAAATCGACGATATCTTAGCAAGTTAGATGCAAATTCACTCAAATATATGATTTGTTTGGAATTAAAATGGCGGAAATAGATTTCGAAAATGTTCAATCAAAACATAGTTATCATCGACCTCAATGGGCTTCAATGAAAGTAAATCGAAGATATCTTACCATATTAGATGCAAATGCACTCAAATTTATGATGTGTTTGGACTTAAAATGGCGGGAATAGATTTCGAAAATATTCAATCAAAACATAGTAATCATCGACCTCAATGGGCTTCAATGAATGTAAATCGACGATATCTTACCATATTAGATGCAAATGCACTCAAATTTATGATGTGTTGGGACTTAAAATGTCGGAAATAGATTTCGAGAATGTCCAATCAAAACATAGTGATCATCGACCTCAATGGACAGCGATGGATGTAAATTGACGATATCTTACCAAGTTAAATGCAAATTCACTAAAATATATAAGAAATGATGTGTTTGGACATAAAATGGCGGAAATTGATTTCTAAAATGTTCAAACAAAACATAGTGATCATCGACCTCTATGGGCTTCATTCGATGTAAATCTACGATATCTTACTATGTTAGATGCAAATTCACTCAAATATATAAGAAATGATGTGTTTGGACTCAAAATGTCGGAAATATATTTAGAAAATATTCAATCAAAACAGAGTGAACATGGACCTCAATCGGCTTCAATGAATGTGAATCGACAATATCTTACCATCTTAGATGCAAACTCCTTCAAATATATGATGTGTTTGGATTTAAAATGGCGGAAATATATTTCGAAAATATTCAATCAAAACAGAGTGACCATGGACCTCAATCGGCTTCAATGAATGTGAATCGACGATATCTTACCATGTTAGATGCAAATTCCTCCAAATATATGATGTGTTTGGACTTAAAATGGCGGAAATAGATTTCGAAACTATTCAATCAAAACATAGTGATCATCGACCTCAATGGGCTTCATTCGATGTAAATCTACGATATCTTACCATGTTAGATGCAAATTCACTCGAATATTTTATGTGTTTGGACTTAAAATGTCGGAAATAGATTTCGAGAATGTCCAATCAAAACATAGTGATCATCGACCTCGATGGGCTTCAATGGAAATAAATCGAAGATATCTCACCAAGTCAGATGCAAATTCACTCAAATATATAAGAAATGATGTGTTTGGACTTAAAATGGCGGAAATAGATTTCGAAAATATTCAATAAAAACTTAGTGATCATCGACCTCAATGGGCTGCTATGGATGTAAATCGACGATATATTACCTAGTTAGATGCAAATTCACTCAAATATATAAGAAATGATGTGTTTGGACTTAAAATGGCCGAAATAGATTTCGAAAATGTTCAATCAAAACATAGTGATCATCGACCTCAATGGGCTTCATTCGATGTAAATCTACGATATCTTACCATGTTAGATGCAAATTCACTCAAATATATATGAAATGATGTGTTTGGACTTAAAATGGCGGAAATAGATTCCTAAAATGTTCAAACAAAACATAGTGATCATCGACCTCAATGGGCTTCAATGGATGTAAATCGACGATATCTTACCATGTTAGATGCAAATTCACTCGAATATTTGATGTGTTTGGACTTAAAATGTCGGAAATAGATTTCGAGAATGTCCAATCAAAACATAGTGATCATCGACCTCGATGGGCTTCAATGGAAGTAAATCGAAGATATCTCACCAAGTCAGATGCAAATTCACTCAAATATATAAGAAATGATGTGTTTGGACTTAAAATGGCGGAAATAGATTTCGAAAATATTCAATCAAAACAGAGTGACCATCGACCGCAATGGGCTTCAATGGATGTAAATCGAAGATATCTTACCAAGTTAAATGCAAATTCACTCAAATATATAAGAAATGATGTGTTTGGACTTAAAATGGCGGAAACAGATTTCTAAAATGTTCAAACAAAACATAGTGATCATCGATCTCAATGGGCTGCTATGGATGTAAATCGACGATATATTACCAAGTTAGATGCAAATTCACTCAAATATATAAGAAATGATGTGTTTGGACTTAAAATGGCGGAAATAGATTTCGAAAATATTCAATCAAAACAGAGTGACCATCGACCTCAATGGGCTTCAATGGATGTAAATCGAAGATATCTTACCATGTTAGATGCAAATTCACTCGAATATATGATGTGTTTGGTCTTAAAATGGCGGAAATAGATTTCGAAAATGTTCAATCAAAACATAGTGATCATCGACCTCAATTGGAGTAAATGGATGTGAATTGACGATATCTCACCAAGTTAGATGCAAATTCACTCGAATATATGATGTGTTTGGACTTAAAATGGCGGGAATAGATTTCGAATATGTTCATTCCAAACATAGTCATCATCGACCTCAATGGGCTTCAATAGATGTAAAGCGACGATATCTTACCATGTTAGATGCAAATTCACTCAAATATATGATGTGTTTGGACTTAAATTGGCGGAAATGAATTTCGAAAATGTTCAATCAAAACATAGTGATCATCGACCTCAATAGGCTTCAATGGATGTAAATCGACGATATTTTACCATGTTAAATGCAAATTCACTCAAATATATGATGTGTTTGGACTTAAATTGGCGGAAATGAATTTCGAAAATGTTCAATCAAAACATAGTGACCATCGACCTCAATGGGCTTCATTGGATGTAAATCGACGATATCTTACCATGTTAGTTGCAAATTCACTCAAATCTATGATGTGCTAAGACTTAAAATGGCGGAAATAGATTCCTAATATGTTCAAACAAAACAGAGTGATCATCGACCTCAATGGGCTTCAATGGATGTAAATCGACGATATCTTACCATGTTAGATGCGAATTCACTCGAATATATGATGTGTTTGGACTTAAAATGTCGGAAATAGATTTCGAGAATGTCCAATCAAAACATAGTGATCATCGACCTCGATGGGCTTCATTGGAAGTAAATCGAAGATATTTCACCAAGTTAGATGCAAATTCACTCAAATATATAAGAAATGATGTGTTTGGACTTAAAATGGCGGAAATAGATTTCTAAAATGTTCAATCAAAACATAGTGATCATCGACCTCAATGGGCTTCATTGGATGTAAGTCGACGATATTTTACCATGTTAGATGCAAATTCACTCAAATATATGATTTGTTTGGACTTAAATTGGCGGAAATAGATTTCGAAAATGTTCAATCAAAACATAGTGATCTTCGACCTCAATGGGCTTCAATGGATGTAACTCGACGATATCTTAGCAAGTTAGATGCAAATTCACTCAAATATATGATTTCTTTGGACTTAAAATGGCGGAAATAGATTTCGAAAATGTTCAATCAAAACATAGTGATCATTGACCTCAATAGGCTTCAATGGATGTAAATCGACGATATTTTACCATGTTAGATGCAAATTCACTCAAATACATGACGTGTTTGGACTCAAAATGTCGGAAATATATTTCGAAAATATCAATCAAAACAGAGTGACCATCGACCTCAATGGGCTTCTATGGATGTAAATCGAAGATATCTTACCATGTTAGATGCAAATTCACTCGAATATATGATGTGTTTGGACTTAAAATGGCGGAAATAGATTTCGAAAATATTCATTCAAAACAGAGTGACCATCGACCTCAATGGGCTTCAATCGATGTAAATCTACGATATCTTACCATGTTAGATGCAAATTCACTCAAGTATATGATGTGTTTGGACTTAAAATGGCGGAAATAGATTTCGAAAATGTTCAATCAAAAAATAGTGATCATCGACCTCAATGGGCTGCGATGGATGTAAATCGACGATATCTTACCAAGTTAGATGCAAATTCACTCAAATATATAAGTAATGATGTGTTTAGACTCGAAATGTCGGAAATAGATTTCGAAAATATTCAATCAAAACATAGTGATCATTGACCTCAATAGGCTTCAATGGATGTAAATCGACGATATTTTACCATGTTAGATGCAAATTCACTCAAATACATGATGTGTTTGGACTCAAAATGTCGGAAATATATTTCGAAAATATCAAACAAAACATAGTGATCATCGACCTCAATGGGCTTCAATGGATGTAAATCGACGATATCTTACCATGTTAGATGCGAATTCACTCGAATATATGATGTGTTTGGACTTAAAATGTCGGAAATAGATTTCGAGAATGTCCAATCAAAACATAGTGATCAACGACCTCGATGGGCTTCATTGGAAGTAAATCGAAGATATTTCACCAAGTTAGATGCAAATTCACCCAAATATATAAGAAATGATGTGTTTGGACTTAAAATGGCGGAAATAGATTTCTAAAATGTTCAATCAAAACATAGTGATCATCGACCTCAATGGGCTTCATTGGATGTAAGTCGACGATATTTTACCATGTTAGATGCAAATTCACTCAAATATATGATTTGTTTGGACTTAAATTGGCGGACATAGATTTCGAAAATGTTCAATCAAAACATAGTGATCTTCGACCTCAATGGGCTTCAATGGATGTAACTCGACGATATCTTAGCAAGTTAGATGCAAATTCACTCAAATATATGATTTGTTTGGACTTAAAATGGCGGAAATAGATTTCGAAAATGTTCAATCAAAACATAGTGATCATTGACCTCAATAGGCTTCAATGGATGTAAATCGACGATATTTTACCATGTTAGATGCAAATTCACTCAAATACATGATGTGTTTGGACTCAAAATGTCGGAAATATATTTCGAAAATATCAATCAAAACAGAGTGACCATCGACCTCAATGGGCTTCTATGGATGTAAATCGAAGATATCTTACCATGTTAGATGCAAATTCACTCGAATATATGATGTGTTTGGACTTAAAATGGCGGAAATAGATTTCGAAAATATTCATTCAAAACAGTGTGACCATCGACCTCAATGGGCTTCAATCGATGTAAATCTACGATATCTTACCATGTTAGATGCAAATTCAGTCAAGTATATGATGTGTTTGGACTTAAAATGGCGGAAATAGATTTCGAAAATGTTCAATCAAAACATAGTGATCATCGACCTCAATGGGCTGCGATGGATGTAAATCGACGATATCCTACCAAGTTAGATGCAAATTCACTCAAATATATAAGAAATGATGTGTTTGGACTCGAAATGTCGGAAATAGATTTCGAAAATGTTCAATCAAAACATAGTGATCATTGACCTCAATAGGCTTCAATGGATGTAAATCGACGATATTTTACCATGTTAGATGCAAATTCACTCAAATACATGATGTGTTTGGACTCAAAATGTCGGAAATATATTTCGAAAATATCAATCAAAACAGAGTGACCATCGACCTCAATGGGCTTCTATGGATGTAAATCGAAGATATCTTACCATGTTAGATGCAAATTCACTCGAATATATGATGTGTTTGGACTTAAAATGGCGGAAATAGATTTCGAAAATATTCAATCAAAACAGAGTGACCATCGACCTCAATGGGCTTCAATCGATGTAAATCTACGATATCTTACCATGTTAGATACAAATTCACTCAAGTATATGATGTGTTTGGACTTAAAATGGCGGAAATTGATTTCGAAAATGTTCAATCAAAACATAGTGATCATCGACCTCAATGGGCTGCGATGGATGTAAAACGACGATATCTTACCAAGTTAGATGCAAATTCACTCAAATATATAAGAAATGATGTGTTTGGACTCAAAATGGCGGAAATAGATTTCTAAAATATTCAATCAAAACAGAGTGACCATCGACCTCAATCGGCTTCAATGAATGTAAATCGACGATATCTTACCATGTTAGATGCAAATTCACTCAAATATATGATGTGTTTGGACTTAAAATGGCGGAAATAGATTTCGAAAATATTCAATCAAAACAGAGTGACCATCAACCTCAATGGGCTACAATGGATGTTAATCAAAGATATCTTACCATGTTAGATGCAAATTCACTCGAATATATGATGTGTTTGGACTTAAAATGGCGGAAATAGAATTCGAAAATTTACAATCAAAACATAGTGATCATCGACCTCAATGGGCTGCGATGGATGTAAATCGACGATATCTTACCATATAAGATGCAAATGCACTCAAATATATGAGAAATGATGTGTTTGGACTTAAAATGGCGGAAATAGATTTATAAAATGTTCAATCAAAACATAGTGATCATCGACCTCAATGGGCTTCATTGGATGTAAATCGACGATTTCTTACCATGTTAGATGCAAATTCACTCAAATATATGATTTGTTTTGACTTAAAATGGCGGAAATAGATTTCGAAAATGTTCAATCAAAACATAGTGATCTTCGACCTCAATGGGCTTCAATGGATGTAAATCGACGATATCTTACCATGTTAGATGCAAATGCACTCAAATTTATGTGTTTGGACTCAAAATGGCGGAAATAGATTTCTAAAATGTTCAAACAAAACATAGTGATCATCGACTTCAATGGGCTTCATTGGATGTAAATCGACGATATCTTACCAAGTTAGATGCAAATTCACTCAAATATATAAGGAATGATGTGTTTGGACTCAAAATGTCGGAAATAGATTTCTAGAATGTTCAAACAAAACATAGTGATCATCGACCTCAATGGGCTTCATTCGATGTAAATCTACGATATCTAACCATGTTAGATGCAAATTCACTCAAGTATATGATGTGTTTGGACTTAAAATGGCGGAAATAGATTCCGAAAATGTTCAATCAAAACATAGTGATCATCGACCTCAATGGGCTTCAATGGATGTAAATCGACGATATCTTAGCAAGTTAGATGCAAATTCACTCAAATATATGATTTGTTTGGACTTAAAGTGGCGGAAATAGATTTCGAAAATGTTCAATCAAAACATGGTGATCATCGACCTCAATGGGCTTCATTGGATGTAAATCGACGATATCTTACCATGTTAGATGCAAATGCACTCAAATTTATGATGTGTTTGGACTCAAAATGGCGGAAACTGATTTCTAAAATGTTCAAACAAAACATAGTGATCATCGACTTCAATGGGCTTCATTGGATGTAAATCGACGATATCTTACCAAGTTAGATGCAAATTCACTCAAATATATAAGGAATGATGTGTTTGGACTCAAAATGTCGGAAATAGATTTCGAAAATGTTCAATCAAAACATAGTGATCATCGACCTCAATGGGCTGCGATGGATGTAAATCGACGATATCTTACCAAGTTAGATGCAAATTCACTCAAATATTTAAGAAATGATGTGTTTGGACTCAAAATGGCGGAAATAGATTTCTAAAATATTCAATCAAAACAGAGTGACCATCGACCTCAATCGGCTTCAATGAATGTAAATCGACGATATGTTACCATGTAAGATGCAAATTCACTCAAGTATATGATGTGTTTGGACTTAAAATGGCGGAAATAGATTTCGAAAATGTTCAATCAAAACATAGTGATCATCGACCTCAATGGGCTGCGATGGATGTAAATCGACGATATCTTACCAAGTTGGATGCAAATTCACTCAAATATATAAGAAATGATGTGTTTGGACTCAAAATGGCGGAAATGGATTTCGAAAATGTTCAATCAAAACATAGTGATCTTCGACCTCAATGGGCTTCAATGGATGTAAATCGACGATATCTTAGCAAGTTAGATGCAAATTCACTCAAATATATGATTTGTTTGGACTTAAAGTGGCGGAAATAGATTTCGAAAATGTTCAATCAAAACATGGTGATCATCGACCTCAATTGGCTTAAATGGATGTAAATTGACGATATCTCACCAAGTTAGATGCAAATTCACTCGAATATATAAGAAATGATGTGTTTGGTCTCAAAATGTCGGAAATAGATTTCGAAAATGTTCAATCAAAACATAGTGATCATCGACCTCAATGGGCTTCATTGGATGTAAATCGACGATATCTTACCATGTTAGATGCAAATGCACTCAAATTTATGATGTGTTTGGACTCAAAATGGCGGAAATAGATTTCTAAAATGTTCAAACAAAACATAGTGATCATCGAATTCAATGGGCTTCATTGGATGTAAATCGACGATATCTTACCAAGTTAGATGCAAATTCACTCTAATATATAAGGAATGATGTGTTTGGACTCAAAATGGCGGAAATAGATTTCTAGAATGTTCAAACAAAACATAGTGATCATCGACCTCAATGGGCTTCATTCGATGTAAATCTACGATATCTTACCAAGTTAGATGCAAATTCACTGAAATATATGATGGTTTGGACTTAAAATGTCGGAAATAGATTTCGAAAATGTTCAATCAAAACATAGTGATCATCGACCTCAATGGGCTGCGATGGATGTAAATCGACGATATCTTACCAAGTTGGATGCAAATTCACTCAAATATATAAGAAATGATGTGTTTGGACTCAAAATGGCGGGAATAGATTTCTAAAATATTCAATCAAAACAGAGTGACCATCGACATCAATCGGCTTCAATGAATGTAAATCGACGATATCTTACCATGTTAGATGCAAATTCCCTCAAATATATGATGTGTTTGGACTTAAAATGGCGGAAATAGATTTCGAAAATCTTCAATCAAAACAGAGTGACCATCGACCTCAATGGGCTACAATGGATGTAAATCAAAGATATCTTACCATGTTAGATGCAAATTCACTCGAATATATGATGTGTTTGGACTTAAAATGGCGGAAATAGATTTCGAAAATGTTCAATGAAAACATAGTAATCATCGACCTCAATGGGCTTCAATGAATGTAAATCGACGATATCTTACCATATAAGATGCAAATGCACTCAAATATATAAGAAATGATGTGTTTGGACTTAAAATGGCGGAAATAGATTTATAAAATATTCAATCAAAACATAGTGATCATCGACCTCAATGGGCTTCATTGGATGTAAATCGACGATTTCTTACCATGTTAGATGCAAATTCACTCAAATATATGATTTGTTTTGACTTAAAATGGCGGAAATGGATTTCGAAAATGTTCAATCAAAACATAGTGATCTTCGACCTCAATGGGCTTCAATGGATGTAAATCGACGATATCTTAGCAAGTTAGATGCAAATTCACTCAAATATATGATTTGTTTGGACTTAAAGTGGCGGAAATAGATTTCGAAAATGTTCAATCAAAACATGGTGATCATCGACCTCAATTGGCTTAAATGGATGTAAATTGACGATATCTCACCAAGTTAGATGCAAATTCACTCGAATATATAAGAAATGATGTGTTTGGACTCAAAATATCGGAAATAGATTTCGAAAATGTTCAATCAAAACATAGTGATCATCGACCTCAATGGGCTTCATTGGATGTAAATCGACGATATCTTACCATGTTAGATGCAAATGCACTCAAATTTATGATGTGTTTGGACTCAAAATGGCGGAAACTGATTTCTAAAATGTTCAAACAAAACATAGTGATCATCGACTTCAATGGGCTTCATTGGATGTAAATCGACGATATCTTACCAAGTTAGATGCAAATTCACTCAAATATATAAGGAATGATGTGTTTGGACTCAAAATGTCGGAAATAGATTTCGAAAATGTTCAATCAAAACATAGTGATCATCGACCTCAATGGGCTGCGATGGATGTAAATCGACGATATCTTACCAAGTTAGATGCAAATTCACTCAAATATATAAGAAATGATGTGTTTGGACTCAAAATGGCGGAAATAGATTTCTAAAATATTCAATCAAAACAGAGTGACCATCGACCTCAATCGGCTTCAATGAATGTAAATCGACGATATCTTACCATGTAAGATGCAAATTCACTCAAGTATATGATGTGTTTGGACTTAAAATGGCGGAAATAGATCTCGAAAATGTTCAATCAAAACATAGTGATCATCGACCTCAATGGGCTGCGATGGATGTAAATCGACGATATCTTACCAAGTTGGATGCAAATTCACTCAAATATATGAGAAATGATGTGTTTGGACTCAAAATGGCGGAAATAGATTTCTAAAATATTCAATCAAAACAGAGTGACCATCGACCTCAATCGGCTTCAATGAAAGTAAATCGACGATATCTTACCATGTTAGATGCAAATTCACTCAAATATATGATGTGTTTGGACTTAAAATGGCGGAAATAGATTTCGAAAATATTCAATCAAAACAGAGTGACCATCGACCTCAATGGGCTACAATGGATGTGAATCAAAGATATCTTACCATGTTAGATGCAAATTCACTCGAATATATGATGTGTTTGGACTTAAAATGGCGGAAATAGATTTCGAAAATGTTCAATGAAAACATAGTAATCATCGACCTCAATGGGCTTCAATGAATGTAAATCGACGATATCTTACCATATAAGATGCAAATGCACTCAAATATATAAGAAATGATGTGTTTGGACTTAAAATGGCGGAAATAGATTTATAAAATATTCAATCAAAACATAGTGATCATCGACCTCAATGGGCTTCATTGTATGTAAATCGACGATTTCTTACCATGTTAGATGCAAATTCACTCAAATATATGATTTGTTCTGACTTAAAATGGCGGAAATAGATTTCGAAAATGTTCAATCAAAACATAGTGATCTTCGACCTCAATGGGCTTCAATGGATGTAAATCGACGATATCTTAGCAAGTTAGATGTAAATCGACGATATCTTAGCAAGTTAGATGCAAATTCACTCAAATATATGATTTGTTTGGACTTAAAGTGGCGGAAATAGATTTCGAAAATGTTCAATCAAAACATGGTGATCATCGACCTCAATTGGCTTAAATGGATGTAAATTGACAATATCTCACCAAGTTAGATGCAAATTCACTCGAATATATAAGAAATGATGTGTTTGGACTCAAAATGTCGGAAATAGATTTCGAAAATGTTCAATCAAAACATAGTGATCATCGACCTCAATGGGCTTCATTGGATGTAAATCGACGATATATTACCATGTTAGATGCAAATGCACTCAAATTTATGATGTGTTTGGACTCAAAATGGCGGAAACTGATTTATAGAATGTTCAAACAAAACATAGTGATCATCGACTTCAATGGGCTTCATTGGATGTAAATAGACGATATCTTACCAAGTTAGATGCAAATTCACTCAAATATATAAGGAATGATGTGTTTGGACTCAAAATGTCGGAAATAGATTTCGAAAATGTTCAATCAAAACATAGTGATCATCGACCTCAATGGGCTTCTTTGGATGTAAATCGACGATATCTTACCATGTTAGATGCAAATGCAGTCAAATTTATGATGTGTTTGGACTCAAAATGGAGGAAATAGATTTCTAAAATGTTCAAACAAAACATAGTGATCTTCGACCTCAATAGGCTTCAATGGATGTAAATCGACGATATTTTACCATGTTAGATGCAAATTCACTCAAAGATATGATTTGGTTGGACTTAAAATGGCGGACATAGATTTCGAAAATGTTCAATCAAAATATAGTGATCTTCGATCTCAATGGGCTTCAATAGATGTAAATCGACGATATCTTAGCAAGTTAGATGAAAATTCACTCAAATATATGATTTGTTTGGACTTAAAATGGCGGAAATAGATTTCGAAAATGTTCAATCAAAACATAGTGATCATCGACCTCAATTGGCTTAAATGGATGTAAATCGACGATATCTTACCATGTTCGATGCAAATTCTCTCAAATACATGATGTGTTTGGACTTAAAATGTCGGAAATATATTTCGAAAATATCAATCAAAACAGAGTGACCATCGACCTCAATCGGCTTCAATGGACGTAAATCGACGATATCTTACCATGTTAGATGCAAATTCACTCAAATATGTGATGTGTTTGGACTTAAAATGGCGGAAATAGATTTCGAAAATATTCAATCAAAACAGAGTGACCATCGACCTCAATGGGCATCAATGGATGTAAATCGAAGATATCTTACCATGTTAGATGCAAATTCACTCGAATATATGATGTGTTTGGACTCAAAATGGCGTAAATAGATTTCTAAAATGTTCAAACAAAACATAGTGATCATCGACTCCAATGGGCTTCATTGGATGTAAATCGACGATATCATACCAAGTTAGATGCAAATTCACTCAAATATATAAGGAATTATGTGTTTGGACTCAAAATGTCGGAAATAGATTTCGAAAATGTTCAATCAAAACATAGTGATCATCGACCTCAATGGGCTGCGATGGATGTAAATCGACGATATCTTACCAAGTTGGATGCAAATTCACTCAAATATATAAGAAATGATGTGTTTGGACTTAAAATGGCGGAAATAGATTTCTAAAATATTCAATCAAAACAGAGTGACCATCGACCTCAATCGGCTTCAATGAATGTAAATCGACGATATCTTACCATGTTAGATGCAAATTCACTCAAATATATGATGTGTTTGGACTTAAAATGGCGGAAATAGATTTCGAAAATATTCAATCAAAACAGAGTGACCATCGACCTCAATGGGCTACAATGGATGTAAATCAAAGATATCTTACCATGTTAGATGCAAATTCACTCGAATATATGATGTGTGTGGACTTAAAATGGCGGAAATAGATTTCGAAAATGTTCAATGAAAACATAGTAATCATCGACCTCAATGGGCTTCAATGAATGTAAATCGACGATATCTTACCATATAAGATGCAAATGCACTCAAATATATAAGAAATGATGTGTTTGGACTTAAAATGGCGGAAATAGATTTATAAAATATTCAATCAAAACATAGTGATCATCGACCTCAATGGGCTTCATTGTATGTAAATCGACGATTTCTTACCATGTTAGATGCAAATTCACTCAAATATATGATTTGTTCTGACTTAAAATGGCGGAAATAGATTTCGAAAATGTTCAATCAAAACATAGTGATCTTCGACCTCAATGGGCTTCAATGGATGTAAATCGACGATATCTTAGCAAGTTAGATGCAAATTCACTCAAATATATGATTTGTTTGGACTTAAAGTGGCGGAAATAGATTTCGAAAATGTTCAATCAAAACATGGTGATCATCGACCTCAATTGGCTTAAATGGATGTAAATTGACAATATCTCACCAAGTTAGATGCAAATTCACTCGAATATATAAGAAATGATGTGTTTGGACTCAAAATGTCGGAAATAGATTTCGAAAATGTTCAATCAAAACATAGTGATCATCGACCTCAATGGGCTTCATTGGATGTAAATCGACGATATCTTACCATGTTAGATGCAAATTCACTCAAATATATGATGTGTTTGGACTTAAAATGGCGGAAATAGATTTTGAAAATATTCAATCAAAACAGAGTGACCATCGACCTCAATGGGCTACAATGGATGTAAATCAAAGATATCTTACCATGTTAGATGCAAATTCACTCGAATATATGATGTGTGTGGACTTAAAATGGCGGAAATAGATTTAGAAAATGTTCAATGAAAACATAGTAATCATCGACCTCAATGGG